>NW_015542885.1:1167905-1191741 GCF_001515605.1 Sinocyclocheilus anshuiensis
AACTCAGCTAATCTAATAGGGAAACGTACAAACAACACATGCAATATACCAGATATATTTGTAACTGCTCAATTATTGTCTAAATAGAGTAAAGGTCTTTACGTGTGTGTGTTTGTGTGTGTGTGTGTGTGTGTGTTAGTTTGCTTGGTCAGCCAGGCCCATTGGTGCCTGGCCCCGAGGGTCATTTACGTCTCTTTGGAATGTGTTTGAAGTTCAATGGGGAGACGAGAGTGGTGAAACTGTTTAGCATCTCCTTGATAGTGGGGGGGAACCATTGGCCATTTAGCACCCATATAAGTGTAAAGTCTGTGACCAGGACTGTAATTTATATGCAAATGTCAGAGGCTAAAAGGGTCTCTTAAGCCATAAAACCCAAAGATCATGCATGATTCTACGCAGATGCTACAGCATAATAGAATAATATTTTTTTTACAAAATTTTAAGGATATATAGATAGATAGATAGATAGATACTTTGAGGAGAATGAGTTGAAATACGGGATGACTGAAGCCCCACGACACTGGCCAGCTGTGCGTTACAAAATTTTCAGGGAGTTTGGCCCAAGGTCGCCTGATCACGCAAGGTTTTCAGATTTATTTTTAAACGCCTTTTCATTGGAATTAATGAGCACAACCGCAATTAGTGAAACATTATAATGAAACGGAAGGAGAAGAAACGAGGAGGGGGCGAATGGGACACACAACAGGAATGACAAGAGCATGTCCGTCGCGTGTAGAGATGAAAAACGGCACCTCTCACCACGAGGCGAGAGCGGCAGCCTCCTCACGCGCACAGGGGGAGAGAGAAGGATGCGCGAGTGGCGAGCTCAAGGACTGAAGCACGCTGATTACACAAAGCCTCGAGAGTCTTTAGGTGGACACTGCATCACACCGAGAGTGATTTCCTGCTAAATTGACCTCTCATTTGTTTTCGATCCGGAACAGCTGTGGAAGTGGGGAAACCAGTTTTATTTTCGTACATTCAATCACAAGTTCAACCACAGACTTACACCACGCCTCACTATATTTTTCTATTTGATCTGTGCTTACATCTTGCAGAATTACATTTTGAGACCGAACCTGACAATGCTAATGAAAAACAGCTTAGACCAGCTTGATGGCTTGCTGGTCTTAGCTGGCATAAGATGGTCTAACCCAGTGGTTCCCAACCCTGGTCCTGGAGGCACCCCAACACTGCATGTTTTGCATGTCTCCTTAATCAAACACACCTGAGTCAGGTCATCAGCTCATTAGTAGAGACTCCAAGACCTGAAACTGGTGTGTCAGAGAAAGAGAATGTGCAGTGTTGGGGTGCCTCCAGGACCAGGGTTGGGAACCACTGGTCTAACCTACGCTGCTTGAAAAAGCCTGCTTAAACCAGTCCAAGCTGACTTTCTACATTTCCATGGTTTAAGATCTCCCAGCCTGACCCATGTGTCAAAAACCCTTCTAAAAATAGCCTGGGAGACCAGCAGACCAGCCTAGGCTGATTTAAGATCAGCACACTTAATATCTAAACAGTGTCTCAAATCTGCCAACAGACCAGCGTGAAGACCATGTGAGTCTGACTACTTTGAAAGTTTGATGGCTGTAGAAGGTTTAAGCTGGTCTTAGTTGGTTTAGAATGATCACCTCACCAAATAAACCCAAATAATAGATCAAAAAAAGCTTAAATAAATTCACAAAGTGTTAAAAAAATTACTGTATTAGTAGAGGGGAGATGATCTAAGCTGGTCTCCCAGACGAATCTGCTGTAAAATGCTACATCCCGCTCTAATATGAGCAGCCTGATCAGGCTTGGAGATCATCTAACAACAGCAAACCATCTTAAGCTGGTCTAAGATGTTTTTTCATCAGGGCACATTCTGTGAAATTCAAACAAATTAAATTCAGAGCAGATCAAATTAAAGCGAGAGATGTATCATGTATACTATGGCCACCTGACAGATGGTGGCACGTGGGTGCATTAGGGTTATTTTTTGACACTGTGAAAATCATCTCGCTGGCACCTAACAAACTAACCAGCTGGTCTCTCACACAATCCTATTCTTCGGTTTGGCTTTGGTTAAGATACAGTTTGACTATCCAAATCACTGCAGACTTGCGTGGATTGTATCACAATGCTTGTTGAATCACAGGACAAATAGTGTGAAGATGATCCATAAATATCACCGGCGCACACGCTGCGACTGAAATTCAAGTAGCTCTTGCTACATTTTTAAACCTTGAAATGGAGGTTCATACAAATTATTATTTATGAGAGAGCCCACCCAGATAGCAAGAACGTTTGGGCCAAATGTGGCTGATAGCTGTCACATTTGGCCTAGGTATGGCATGGCTGAGCACATATGGGCCAAACTTTAACCGTATATGTTTTGCCATGGATTTAGAATTGGAGGGAATTTTCTTTGGATGACAATTTTTTTGAGGTATATGGTCCAGATGATTGCACACAACTGAGAGCCATATGTGGCTTGGCTATGGCACACCATGGAATATGTTAACTTATGGTTAACATTTGGCTTTTATTTGGAAAAACACATATAAACTGCTGGCAGGTTAGTGGCAGTCCACATCTCAGCCCATGCACAAATGGTAACTGGGTCATCAAGGCTAGCCAGTGCTTCTCCCATTGCAATGCACCCAACAATATTTTGCTATAACTTGAGAACTGCACTTTCTAAAAGCAAACCATTAACGCATAAAGATAGTTGATGAGTATTCAAAATGCTTTCAAGAGTGACCTGCCCGACA
Source organism: Sinocyclocheilus anshuiensis (assembly GCF_001515605.1). NCBI lineage: Eukaryota > Metazoa > Chordata > Actinopteri > Cypriniformes > Cyprinidae > Sinocyclocheilus > Sinocyclocheilus anshuiensis. The sequence goes on from NW_015542885.1 coordinate 1,170,659, forward strand.
TCTCATTTCATCACTCGAAACGAATACGTGTTCGATGCTGCAGATGTTCTGCAACTAAATTACTTCAGAAACATGATTAGCAAATGTGATTTGTAGTCATGTTGTAAGCAACTCTCTCATCTCTTCATTTTCTCCAAGCAAAGTAATGGAGAAGAACTCCCAATTTACATTTATTGGAATCCCATTTGCTTTCCATCTGCTAACTAGCCACCTGTGAAACTAGTTTTTAACAATCATTGGGGCTCAGGGCCATCACATCGTCCCATAGCCTTAATTAGTGTTTATTTTCAGCTATAAAACTACCGAGGGGGCTACAGCGAACCCTTGCATTGTACAACAACGTGATAGAGCACATTTGGTGTTGGGAAACTAGGTGTGCTGAAATGAAAATCTGAAATAAATTCCCCTTCTAATTAAAAAAAAGGCATCCAAAGGACTAAGTCCATAGAGCCGAAAGCCAGAGGACAATTGGAGAACAGCACAAAATACTATCACTATTTTCCCTGTCAGCTTAAGGTGTTAGAGATTGTTTACTTCAGTTCAGCAAGCGCAAGCACTAATAGCCCACAAGACAAGGTTGATGCAGACAAAGAGACAATGCACTATTTGCATCTCTAAAATACTATTACGAAGCAGTGATGGCAAGAGGAAGGAAAAAGTAAGACACTTAATTCAGGGCCTCAGGCAAAAGTGAAGAGGAAAATATTCAAAGTTCCTGTGCTGATGGAGACAACTGGGCAAGATGGTCAAAAACGGATCCCACTACAACCCATCTGAGCTGACATTAAAAATGTCTCTTATGCTAATGCATTTATTTGATCAAAAATACAGAAAAAAAGTTTGTGAAATATTATTGCAAGTTAAATTAATGGTTTTCTATTTTAATACATTTTAAAATATAATTTATTTCTGAGATGCAAAGCTGAATGTTCATCAGCCATTACTCCAGTCTTCGGTGTCACATTATCCTCCAGAAATCATTCTAATATGCTGATTTATTATCAACATTGGAAACAGTAGTGCTGCCTAATATTTTTTGGAACCTGTGATACTTTTGAGGATACTTTGATGAATAAAAAGTTTAAAAAGAACAGCATTTTTTCAAAATAGTAATCTTTTCTAACAATGTAAGTCTTTACTCTCACTTTTTAAAAATTTAACACACACTTGCTAAATAAAAATATTTTTTCTTTCAAGAAAAAATAAAGAAAATTTACTGACCCCAAACTTTTGAACAGTGGTATATATTGTCAAATCACATTTCAAACAAATGCAGCCTCAATGAGCATAAGAAACTTCATTGGAAAACATTACAAATCTTACTGATCCCAAACGTTTGAATGGCAGTGTATATATATATTCCCATTTAAGAGCAAATATGTTAATTTGGGGGGGTTTTCACAGAAAATATTGATAAATTCCAAGACATTACATTATTGAGGCAAAAACATGATGGTGGCATTTCAAGCTTCAACTGCTCCCAAAGTAGGAAAATCCCTTAAGGAATTTACATACGGGTCAGGGGGCATGATTAATTGCGTAAATTTTTGCCAACACATTTTTGTATATAATTAATCAATTTAATTGACAGCCCTAATTTGATAAAATATCAAAGTGACATTTAATGAAAAATAGCACAAACAGTTTCTCCCGTTTCCCAAAAAGAAGTATTCTAAATTATAATACAACAAATATACTGTTGAAATTTAAGACAGCTGTACTTAAGACGAGTGGTTCTCAAATCAGCACAATATTTGATGTAACGTGAATAAACTATATGGCCTAAGATATTGCCTCTGTTATTTCTGCTGTAATTTTGACATTACATTATTATATCTATCTAATTTAGAAAAAATCTATCTAAAATTAACTGCAAAAATTGACAAGTAGTTCTGAGAACATTTGCTGGCTCTGTGCAGATGCAGCTGGTTTGATATTTTGTTATCTAATGCAATGGCATTCATACATCAAGTGTGATTCCAAATACATTTTGGGGCCACTGCACAAACTTGTAAACACCTGTCAAAACACTTACCAACCAATACATCGGGATCAAGGAGAAAAAAATAACACTTAAATAGCAAAAATCCAAGGTTTATTGAGAGCAGGTTTAGTAACTGTGGTAACTGCAGATACATGTGAGATGAGAAGAACAGAAGCCCACACCCACTCAGTGAGAGCTAGCCAACTGGAGTTTTGGCTTGTCACGGTGTCCATTGGGATACAGCGCCCCCTTATTTTATAATCACAATCAACAAGTGAAACTGCAATGGCTGGGGTTGTAATGCTACTGAAACTGGTTGAAAACTCGACGAATAATATACTGAGAAAAATAACGGAAACTGGTCTAACTTCGAGAGATGAGAGAGGGAAAGAGACAGCCTTGCTCGTGTTCTCATGTGCAGACGAGCCAGCTCTTACAAAAGAGTTGGCATTAACTTTCTTGGAAGCAGATTTGATTTCATTAAGTTAACCGAAGTGCCTTTCAGGTTATAGCACTAATCTGCAATTCATTCCTCATCTGACCGGTCTCATCCTTCCTTTCGAAACCCAGCTACCGCTGTGGCCTTTCCCCTCATCCCTTTTCTCCTCCCAACCCCTCCTTCTATGCTTTCTCGCTCTGGTATTTAAGGTGCAGCTGAAGCACGTCTTCCTGCGAGACCCTTTCCCAGCCATCACTGTGGACGCGGTAGAGGTTGACTTGGCCTCCGCTGTAGGCATCACGGTAAGTAGCTTGGTGGATGGCGCGGCGGCCCAGGTCGCATGCTTCTTCTACAGTCAGGTCGTAGCGAAGGCCGATGTCGACGACACCGTAGGCGTACATGGATCCCGAACCAACTGCGAACAGGTCTCCACACACTCGGTTGCCCTCTGAGTCCACGTAGTAGAGCCCTGCGATCAGAGGAAAGCAGAAGGAAGAGGAAGAAAGAGACCATCAGCACTGCTTTACGTCCTGCTGTGTTAAAAAGGCAGGCGCCTCCATGGAAGATGAAAGCGTTAACAAAATAAAAAAAGCAAAACCCTTCAGAGAGAATTCAGTAGATCGATGTAATGTTATGAACACAAGGTTATAAATAATGTTCTGAACAATACAAGGTCAAATCCATCTTGCTGAGTACATGTGAGAAAAGGAATCATGGGAAAGGTTGGTTGATTATTTTTTCTGACAGCCGGATGTTTGGTAGATGGAGTTTGGTATTGGGGGTACCTAGGGGCTTCAGCATCAAAGTTACAGAAGGAGAGCTTACATTTAGCTAATATTCAGAAAGCTAAGGACAAGCTGCTGACCAGGCACGGGCAAACATAGCATCCACCCTGGGGCACCGCCTGAGGTGCTATGCTATTGATCGCTCCAAAAACAACAGAATTAATTATTGATCTAAACCTGAAGATCTGACATCTCACCAAACATGATGGACGATGCAGATCACAATCGGTGCATCTGGTGGGTCGCTGTCTGGTCCAGCAGTAGATCACCTCAAGGTTTCAAGTGTCCGTGAGGCCGCGCAATGATGAAACTCACTCCTACAGTAATGGTGACTATGTCCCATCTGTGCGCCAGCAGAACCAGGCTGCAGATGGACTGTTAACCGGACAGTTCACCCAAAAATGAATTGTCATTTAGTCACTTTTTGGAACACAAAAGGAATTTGGAATTTTTCGACTGTTTTTGTTCACATAATTAAAGTCGATGGAGTCCGAAACAACATTTGGACACCACTGACTGTATGGAAAAAAACAACTTTTCTTTTCTGTTCTGCAGTGGAAACAAAGTCATACTGGTTTGGAACAACAAATAAAAGATTTTAGAAACGGAAATATCACAAATTATTGCAACGTTTGCGATGACTGAATGATTTTAATATTTGAAAAAGTAATGAAAAGTCCGTTTTAAAGGAATAGCTCACCAAAAAAAATTAAAATTTGCAAAAAATTCTCACCCTCAGGCCATCCAAGAGTTCTTCCCTCAGAGTTCAAACAGCTATTAATAATAATAATTCACAACACGAGTCCATCAATCAGTCTTTCAATTAATGTCTTGTGAAGCGAAAAACTGTTTCATCATTAAGACATTTTTCACTTCAAACCGTTGCTTCCAACTAAAATATGAGTGGATTTTTGTGTGAAAGGACAACAGGGGATGGACTTGTTCACTGATGGAAGCATTATTATGAATTACGGACTGGTATTTTGGCCAGAAGTGTTTTGTTTAAAAGGTAAAACGCCTTAAAGGTAAAGTTTCGGTTTTCCTGGACTGTTCCCAGCTGGTGGAACGGCCTGCCTATCTCAATTCGAGCAGCTGAGTCTTTAGCCATTTTCAAAAAACGTCTAAAGACATCTTTTTCGCCAGCACCTGACCAATTAATACTAGCACTTACCTATTCTATTCACTCATTTATTAAAAAAAAAAAATTGCTATGTGTACTGTGTTAGACTAACTGAGACTTGTCACAGCACTTGTATACTGTTGTTCTCTTGTTGGTCTGATTGCTTCTATTGTTCTCCTCATTTGTAAGTCGCTTTGGATAAAAGTGTCCGCTAAATTATTAAATGTAAATCATTTGTTTCTTACAAGCACATTATTTAATGTTGTGGATTATTGTGATGTTTTTATCAGCTGTTTGGACTCTCATTCTGACGGCACCCATTCACTGCAGAGGATCCACTGGTGAGCAAGTGATGTAATGCTCAAATTTCTCCAAATCTGTTCTGACGAATAAACAAACTCATCTACATTTTGGGTGAGTAAATTTTCAGCAAATGTGACACCAAACCCCCTCAAGGAAGAAGAAAGCTCTTGTGTCTACAACTGACAATGATTAGGATCAACTAAACGCTGGATTTTTATAAGTATGTGATGCTCACTGCATAGACTCTTCTTCTTGACGGCTAAAGACATCATTCTTGAATGATGCATGCCAGTCTATTATTGTAGGAACAGCAACTTTACATTTTCACGCCCCTAATGATGCTGAACAAAACAAACAGTGACTGGTTGCTTTACATGTTGGTCAGACAGCCATCTGCCATCAGTCTAAAGGTCTGGGTACGACAGACTAGTTCGAACATAACTAGCACTGAAAATGCAATCTGAAATATTCCTTTGTACTCTGGAAACTTTAAGTAAAGTTCAAGGACCCGACATAGGCTCAAAGAGAGATTTTAAGGACAATGAGGCACAGAAGTCTTCAACAAGCAAATTACACCCTCTGTATGCATCGTTAGCTCGACCTGATAATCGTTACAGCACCCTGAATATATACAGGGTAATTTACCATTTTGTATAGCCAAGTGTGATGACTAAAAACAGGTTAAAAATGCAATAGGACGTCTCTTTCACCCACAAGGCACCGGTTCTCATTAGGAGCGGAGTGCGAGGGTACTTCAGCAAACTGGAATTTTTTTTTACGTACAACACCTGGGATCGTTTTATCACACAACGGACGTCGCACGCTACCTGCGTCGCTGAGAAAGGGTAGGGAAGTAAAGGTGAACAAAGGAGGCACTTGAATTTGCGAGCCCTCATAAAGCAGAGGCGTTGAAGCGGGAGCGATCTCTGGATGTTACGACAGCCTGGCTCCTTGCACTCCATCACAAAGGTGACAGGCAGTTAGATGTGCTAGACTAAAAATGTGGCTGTCTGCATGTACGAAAGGCAACTTCAAGACAAAAGGAAGGAATATACACAGGTGATTGGCTGACTGCTTTGCAGATTGTCACACAGCCATGGTTGGTTAAGAGTGCCGCTGATGAGAGCAGCTGCTCAGAAAGCAAAGCAACTCTGTGTACAGACGTCTAAGCATGCATGCACATCGGCAGTCCGCGTCTACACAACATGAAAAGCTGCCAGTTGAAAGAGCTTCATACGTCTTTGAGATAGCAGTCCTGCTGATATTTGCAGCTCCTGGCAGGACAGAAGTTGTCTATACTTTCAAAGTAGGTGCACAACAAGCTATCGGAGTACAAATTATAATAGATACAAAATGAATGTGTAATGTAGAAATATACAGAAAGAGAATACAGATTATAATGGTTGTTTTAACAGGAACCAGATCACTAATGAAACACTTGAATTACTTTAGACAGTGGGTCACATTGGGCTTGTAAACACCTGTGTCTCAACATGCATCTCATGTAACCGTCACAGAGAGGCACAAAATCACTCTATGGATGCTTTCACTTTTCCTTAATCCTTCCTTATTCTAGCATTCTAAACGATATCTGAAACTTTGTATTGCAAGCACTTCATGTTTAATTGCCTCTTTATGATGAATTGCTTGTTGTATTCCTCATTTGTAAGTCACTTTGGATAAAAGCATCTGCTAAATGAATAAATGTAAATGTGTGACCCTGGACCACAAAACCAGTCATAAGGGTCAATTTTTCAAAAGTGAGATTTATACACCATCTGAATAAATAAGCTTTCCATTGATGTATGGTTTGTTAGGATAGGACAATATTTGGCCGAGATACAACTATTTGAAAATCTGGAATCTGAGGGTGCAACAAAATCTAAATATTGAGAAAATCGCCTTTAAATTTGTCCAAATTAAGTTCTTAGTAATGCATATTACTAACCAAAAATTAAGTTTTGATATATTTACAGTAGGAAATTTACAAAATATCTTCATGGAACATGATCTTTAATTAATATCCTAATGATTTTTGGCATAAAAGAAAAATCTATAATTTTGACCCATACAATGTATTTTTGGCTATTGCTACAAATATACCCCAGCAACTTAAGACTGGTTTTGTGGTCCAGGGTCACATATAACCACTTCATATCATGCAATCTGTCAACAGTGTTATTTTAGCATATTTATGTTTTCTTTTTTACTTTTAGTTTAGGTTTGAGCAATTTTGCTATGCATTTTATTTATCCAGTTATTATTAGTAATTTTAGTACTTATTTTATTTCAGTTTATAGCAACATTTCTAATTTTCAATAGTTTTTAAAATTTTTCATATGATGTTTACACTGTTGGTTTAGCTAAGTGCTTAACTGCTAACCGCCTCCGAGTAGAACATTTGGACTGCACTGTGATCGAATCGCAAACTGGATCACAATTACATGAATTTGGCTCTGTTCACTTGTTATCAGATCACTTGACAAATTTTGATACCAGAGTACATAACTCAACCAGCAAAGAGAGAATGCATCTGTAGAACAGCCCTAAACACCACACAGACTAAAACTCGGAGGCATCGAAGGTGGTCTCAACAGTAGTTGCACTGCATTAAACTGTATTATTACCATCTTTGTCAGAACCATCTAACAGTTTCTTTAATCAAATTTATTCCTCAAAGCAAACAGACACTTTATCACAGGAATAAGTGTGCCAGACATTGTTAACAGAGTAAATGTGGTGCGTTTAATAAAGATTGATTTAATTTGCACAACATTTACCTCTCTATTGAATCACAAGCCAGTGCTGCTATTGAACTTCTAACAGCAATCATTACTTGCAAAATTGATTGGAAGATTTACCACACACTTTTGTTTGCCTGCTAGGCAAAGGTTGTTGGGTTTTTTTTTTGGGACAACGCTAGCCTGTGTCACCGCATAAACCCCAATTGATTGAGCTGACGGGATTTTGCATGCGACCCGATTGCCCTGGCTGAGAGCCACGTCCATCATGGTGTTGCTCCCTCCTGGCCCACAGTCACCGGCATATTGATTTCCCATTACTGTGTCACTGTGCAAGGCCTCTTTAAACACATCGCCTGTGATGTAGAGCGGTTACAGCAACCCAGTGTCTGCAATTGAGGGATGCATCACTATCAGAGAGCGCTATGTTGCCATCTGGTGGTACTGTCTAAAACAACTCCCTGGTTTGCACACTCATGCTTATGATATGAACCACATTTTGTATCAGTAATTTATCTTCGTCTTTCTCAGTCAGTTTTGCTTCATTTAGGCTTGCACACCTCATGTTAGGAAGAAACAAAATGAACTTAAAATGGGCAGAGCTCACCATTAAGGCCATTAGATTAAAAGCCTCTTATAGATCTAAATGCAATGTCCAATTAAGAAAAATGGATATCCATCATGGTCTAGAAAAGCAAAGGTCTTGAGAGTCCATTAATGTGCAAGTTTGTGATTCATCTAAAAAAAAAAATCATGGTGCTGCATATTAAAACCAGTTAAAACCATTAAAACTGCTGGAGAGTGGAGACTGGCAGGAAATTATGGTGATAGAGCTATTTTTACAAAGCTATTTCAGCAGAAAGGCAGGGTCAAATCAGCAGAGAAAATAATAACATAATTTGTCCCCATGCCAACTGCAGCAATCAGTCAAAACATAAATGGCAAAAAAGAAAAGAAAGGTCCCTACTGACAGTCTTTTACATCACAAAGCTATTGCAGATGCAGACAAGATTACAGCTGGAATGTTTCTGCTCAACGCTTTTGATGGAAGCAGAAAGGAATTGAAAGCAGAAAAATACCTTTAATTAAAAGCAAATATTATTGTAAATAGCATTATGAAATATGTAATTAGCATTTTAATTGTAATATTTACGATAATGTTAAAGTTAATTCTTTTATTTTCCTAGAAATCATAATAATATGATTAATAAAAAAAATCAAAGCATCTCAAAAATCATAACAATATCAAAGCATTATTACTGGCAGTTCCAAAAATAATTAAAAAATAAATAAATAAATACATAAGCAGTACTAAATCAATTATATTAACATAAATTACAATATACATTTCTATTATATTTTACTATTTATAATAATATATATACATATATAATAACACATCTGTACATATTATATATTATGTAAGCATTATATAAATTATTATAAGAAGCTTAGTACTAAAGCAATTATGTTAATATTACCAGCATGTTTTATGTTTTATGTAAATTATATATGTGGCCAAATGCAACAAGGTCCAAAAATGCTTCTGACCAATTAGAAGAATTTTGTCTAATCAAGTTTTAATCCACTTAAAGGGATAAAGGAAACATGTATGAGTTTCTTCCTTTTGTTGATCATTAAAAAAATAAAAATAAAAGATATTTTGAAGAATGTTATTGTTAATAAACAAACAGTTGACGGTAGCCACTGACTACCATAGTATGGAGGGGAAAAAATATGGAAGTCAATGACTACCATCAATAGTTTGGTTACCAATATCTATCAAAACATCTTCTTTGTGTTTAGCTGAATAAAGAAACTCATTCAGGTTTGGAACAACTTGAGGGGTGAGTAAATCATGAGCGAATTTTAATTTTTGGATGAACTGTCCGCTTAACAAAAGCATAAGATATTTACCCGGTCCTCTTTTGTCCCAGCCGCAGACCATCGTGCCCATGCTGAGGCCCATGCCTTTGTACTGATACACCATGTTAGCCAGTAGCTTGGAGGCAGCTGCTACAGAAATGCGCTCTTTGTTGCGCAGCTCGTAGATGCGGCACTGCCTAGCCAACAGACGCTCCCAGAAGCTGCAGTCTGCGGCTCCTCCGGCCATGGTGCCGAGCAGGTACGGGTTGATTTCAATCACCTTCTTCACTGTCTGTGAAGCGATGTAGGAGCCGGCTGTCGCTCTGGAATCCACAGCCACAATGACGCCATGCTGAAACTGAGAGATGACAGAAATAAGAGGGTGAAGCTTGCAAACTTAATATTAATGGAGAAAAGACAACTTTTTACATTTTATTACTATTGGTACTATGGAAAATGACAAAATGCTGATGTATAATGTATTTTAATCTAAAAATTAACCAAGTAGTCAAGGCTTGGTACAGTGTGGTACAATTAGCTGGTAGATTATGAAACTAATCCATCTGGTCCTATAGAGCATCTTTGTCTATTGAGAGCCATTCAAAGTTGCCATACACAGACATTTATCTTAATGCAGCAAAAAATCAATAAATAAAATTGTAAATAAAAACTTAAAACAGAATTATACTGTCCTGTCTGCGGTTTTTCACGTCACTATTATCTGGAAGAATATTGTTGACTTAAAATACATAGAATGACACTTGATGAAATTAACAAGTCATAATTTGTTTGTTTTAACTATTAAGACTAGCACATGCTTGGGAATAATCTATTAAGTCAAAAAGTAATTTAGTGCCAATCACTCAAATGAGTATACATTATGCCACTGAAGACAATAAACTGGCAGTTAGAGTAAATCTTAACAGTTTTAACATGTAAACAGTTTGGCTACAGAGTCGTGATTATATAACACATTTGTCAGTAACTCAAACCCAGTTCTAATCTACTAATAAATGCATTCACTATAATTAAAAAGTATATTAAACGTGTAATTTCTCTCTGCATAAGATTTTGACAGATCATCTACTTACGAACAAGCAACAACTGGACACTAATAGGCAACAATGAAAAAGCACATTTTGCCGTGTCATTATCTGTCATATATATATATATATATATATATATATATCTTCACTTTGACATTCTGGAGCAAAGCTGAAGTCTGTATGAATTCATACTGTAATCAGCCCACATTTAAACTTTCATACAGACTTTTACAGAATTCGCAGCACTATAAACACGTTTTAATTCTGTTTATGACACAAGTTTGCGGTTACTGTGACTGAAATGAATGGGGCGCTGCCATTGAGGAGTCATAGACAAAACCACTTCATTTAATCCATTCATTAGTGCATATCACTCTTCATACAATAAAAACTTGTCAAAAGTACTACGCGAGTAAATAAACCAGTAAATGAGGAAACACTGGCGTAACTTACTTAGCGTTTGTGAGTAACGTTAACTAAAAAGGCTCTTGCTCTAGTCAGTTTTCCATTCAGCCTTTTTCTATTCATTACACACATTGCATAAACATTTAGGTAGTTTTATAAAAGCCACACGCTTCTGAATGTGTCATAATTATTAGGATATGACGATATTGATTGTAAGGTGGAGTAAACAGTTTTTTAAACTGGCAAGATGCTGTTAGCTGCTGGCTAAACGAACTCACTTTGAATGCTAAGGTGGTCGTGCCGTGAAGAAACTCGATTTTTCTCTCCGGTTCATCCCCTTCATCCAGCGGTTTCACAGCGAAGTTCAGACTTTCATCCAGTGCTGCTCCAAAGCCGAGATCCGTCTGGTTAAGGCCACAACCGTTTGCAAAGGGCTGGTTAAAGCGATCTGCAAAATCCGCAGACTCACTCCGCAGTACACTAGACAGCGCCATGTTTCGGATAATTGACCAGAAGCGGCGTTCTGCTTCTTGTATGTTACATGTTGAAGTTGCAAAAGTTTATGGCACCGCATCGCCATCTAACGCCTAGGATGACCGACAGAAGCGGGACTCTTGTTTGAAGCAATTAAACAGTACTTTTTACTAAATATGCCTAAACTACTCATACAAGTGACTGACACTCTGTAATGTGTCATAGTGACAGTTTTTGACTTGAAAAAAGTACATTGAATGTCACAGCTTAATAAAGTTATACAACAAGCATAGGGCTGGACAATAATTCAATATCAATATGTATCGCGATATAATTTTTTTCAATAACGGTGATAAGATTTTTAAACACATTTCCGATATTTCAGCACTTACACTGACAACATTATAGTGTCAACAAATGCAGTCTTTAACAATTTGACATTTAATAATTTTACAAAACTATATATATATATATATATATATATATATATATATATACTATATATCGGCTATGGCTTCCCACAAACACTTTCAATGAGAAAACAAAATGTATCATTAGTATCAATGGGTCTCCAAGGGTTAGACAGATCATAGCATGAAAAATCTGAATGGGTTTGTTTGTTTGGCCTTTTTATGATCTTTTGATCTTTTTTTATCTTTTTTATTATCAAATTGTTCATTCTTTTTTATCTTATTTATCCAAATGTTTAGACTTTTTTTTAAATCCGTTGTTTCATTCATTTATCAAAATATTGCTGAGTCACACATTAACTTATAAGGCAGCATTTATTGCACATTTAGGCTACATTGTCAATTATTGTACATGGACTAAATTTGTTGACTCATATATTTTTATTTATTTTTTTAAGTGGGATAATATTGATTTAAAATACAAACTCAATAAATTCTTGGTGCTTAGCTACAATATCAAGTTAAATCCAATGTGTTTGTGGTTACAATTGTTTATCTGAAAAAAATGCAGTGTATTGATAACTATTTTATTTTTTGGTTGAAATACAAAGAGTTTATGAGAACTTGTTTTATTTCCCTGTGCATTGTGGATTCTTTTTATCTGTGCTATCAAGTGAACTGCCTGACATTGTTCTACTCACAACAACTGCTATTTCTGTCCATCACATACACATTCCATCCATGTCTTTTTGTATTTCCACAGTTTGTGTCCCTATCCACAGTGTACTGAATATATATCACCTTCCCCTTCAACCAGCTCATCCCCCTCTCTTTTCTGTCTCTCTTTCTCCCTCTCCTTGATCTTCTTCTTCTCTCTCTCCCTCTCTCTGTAGTACTCCTCCTTCAGATCTTCTCTGTCTCTGCGTCTCCAGCCATGGGCAGTGATGTGGAAAAGGTCTACATTATTCCCAGAGTAGGCGTCCCAGTGAGTGGCTCTGAAAACAGCCTCCCGGGCCAGTGCCACTGCCTCATCCACAGTCATTCCCCATCTCCAACCATCATCAAGCACAGCGTACGCATAGGGTGACCCTGAGCCCACTGATATTATCTCTCCTTTCAGTTGCAGGCCATCACTGCAAACATAGCACACCCTGGGACCAGACCGTCCTCCAAAAGTAGACAGAACGTTTTTTGTATTTTGATTTGACACAGTTGGATTCAGTGCTTGAGTGTCCTTTGAGATCTCATCCTGCTCATTTATAGAGGCCATTTTCACACCACCTTGAGCAGATACATCTGAAATTGCGGATACATTGCTATCCTGTTCCACTGCTTCCTTAACATCTGCGATTTCCATGCAGGACTGTAGTGTATCTTGAGTTTCTTCTCCATCCCATCCACATAGAGTAGCTGCCACACACACATTAGTGCCTTTGAATGGATGAAGCATCGTGGAGAGCAGTTTTGCAGCCCCATTGATGCTTAGTCTCTTGCGATGACGAAGCTGGTAAAGCCTCATCTCACGGGTAAGAATCCGTTCCCACAGCATACAATCGGCACCACTGCCCGAGGTGTTGACCACCAGGTGAGAGTGGATAGGCATAATCTTTTGACTTATCGGGCAGCAAATTAGACCTTTACAGCTGGCACGAGTGTCTGCAGCAGCTATCACGCCATCCTGAAATATAAAACCCAAAGTTGTGGTACCATGGGATAGCTGAAAGGGTTGTTGATGAGGTGACAGACTGGAGAAAGTTGAAGAGAAAAGAGTTGGTGCTCTGTTTTTTCTGCTGCACTGCTGAGGGGGGAAAAGAAAATGAAAAGCACTATCTCTGTCAAACTCAAACGGTGTCCTCCACATGTATCCCATCTCGTTTGGTAGGTAAGTGCATGGGCTGATGTCATCAAGAGTCTCCAGGAAACCACAAACATCCTGAAGAGCCATTTTCCATTTATAGTGAGATAATGGCTAGACATTTGGTGCAGAGTTGAGCCTTGGAAGCCATGGAAGTCGTACTTACAAAAAAGACTCCTCTAAGTCTTTATATGAAGTGGGGAGTATTCACACCCACACACATACATACGCATGTGATGTCTCAGCAAAAATCTTTGCTACACTAGGCTATACCTGATATGCTTCTGTGGTCACCACTGAGGCACAACAGTGAAGCGACTCTTCAAACATAATCATGAAAATGCTGAGATAAGAGTGTAATGTGCTCAGTCTGTTTTTCCACACACACACACACAAGGACTAAAATGCAAACCTCACGAAATATTTTCAAAAAGGTTTATGTATAGTGAAATAAACCATATGGATTACAACACTAAATTCAAACGAAATGTGTATGAAACTATTTAATGGTTTGATTAAATGTTTTTTACAATGCTTTTTTTATGCAGGTGAGTATTGCCATTTCCCTAAATCTTTTTTCATGATTTACAAATATTTGATTACAATAATAAAGTATATTGGTGATACCATGGTTTAACAGCATGTTTTAAGGTTGTTTGTGGTTTTAATTCATAAATTATTTCCTCCAACCAGGAGCCATTAGTAAAACAAAGTGTAAAGAGGGTGGCACACTGGACAAGAGGCATGTCTTTACAATTTGAATACATTAGAATACACTCTGATAATTGTGTTTTTATTTCTATTCCAATTTTATTTTAATTTTATGATATACACAAACAATGGTTGACTGTCATAAGCTTTCAATTCAATGTTGCAGAATCAGATTTATTAATAAATGTATTTAAATCTAAGTGATAAGTGATTTCTTGTGATTTGGTTCTGATATTTTGTGGCTGGGGTAAGAGATGTGAGCAACTAATTCAATCTGTTTTGGATATCTATTCTACTTCAGGCAACAATAAAGCCTTCAAATATTATTTGTAAAATTCCAGGGCAAAATCCTTTTGGCACACAGGTTTAATCTGGAAACAAGAAGAGCTCAGTTTAATTAAAATAATTCGTTGCCGTGGATATTCATAATTCACTACTCAATTCATAATGAATTATCCTGTTGTATCAAAAACAAGCTGCTTATTACATAAACGACTCAACCCCTTAAAACTAATTAAACGTTCTCTCAAAGTTATTGGAGCAAATTCGACTTCGTCAGCGAGCGCATCATCTCTTTGGGTTTTCTGCAGCATCACGTCTGCCGTAGTCTGATCTCGTTCTGAAGTCTCGCGATAGGTTCGTACGAGAAAGAGAAACTGCGTTTCAGGCAATCGCCATTTTGGATCTATCCCCCATTTGTTGCTAAAATGCAAGCACTCTTGCATTGAGCCAAAATGTCATCAGTTTCTCTATAGTCCTGTCTCAGTTTCATTTTCCCTCCCATCCCGTCTCTTAACGATGGCGTCCGGCAGTGCTGGTAGCAGGGTCTCCTGCGGGAGAGATTTGAGTTGTGTTCCCGAAGTGGCGGATACCCTCGCGGCGGTCGCCAAATTAGGGTAAGCAAAGGGAGCTTTCGGCGCAGTAACCAGGCAAATTATATCAGCGTTGTTGCTAAATGAAGTGAAGTGTGCTCAGTTTGAAGTTGGCTCGGCTAGGTCGCTGCACGTGATGCACATGAGCATTTGCTAGCTGTTGGCGGCTTCTTCAGATTTGCTTTTAACTCACATATGCGTTTGCACACCAGTTTTCGGCAATAACATTCGGATTTCTTTTGAAACCTTTATAACACCTGCAGAATAGATGTTTATATTTTTTTATTGGTTCGTCTTAATATTTATGTTTTTGAGTGGATTCATTCAGTCTTGTTGATGAGACATGTTCGTTTTCCAGCACAAAAATTGTTGCAGAATTATTACTGAATACAGACGTATTACAATTTACATCTGTTCAGTTATTATTCAAAGTGGAGGCGATTAGAGATGCATGCATTATATTTAAAGATCTGGCCTCATTGACTGATGGGATTGTGAGCCTGAAGGGAGAGGCTGATCATTTGACAGCTGAATAAAATCGAAATCATAGTATTATAAATGATTTATCACTGTATTTATATGCTTTTTGTTTTGTAATGCCACACAAGCTTGGTGTTTCTGAATTAAAAATATGTACTTTAGTGATTCCTAAGCAAGGATCAGTAAAGTCTGGAAGACCCCTCCCCTTTGATGACATTGTAGACTTTTGGCATTTACTTGAAATACCACCAGTATCTGTTTTCTTTGTGTGGTCTGTTTGTCTAAATGCATATCATTCTGTCCTATAGCTTTGATTTCCTGTGCATGCCGCTTTTCCACCCGCGGTTCCGAAGGGAGTATGAACTGGATCCTTCTAAGTCACGGCCCGGAGCCCAAACACGCTCTGACCTGTTGTTATGTGGCAGAGGTGAGATATAAGAAAATCTGTGCATCTAAATATTCACTCATCCAATACTGTCAGTTGAGGGGGAAAAAAAATGTTTTTGAGGTTTAAAGGGATCATGTCATAATAAAGTTTTCTTGATCTTTTGAAGTGATAGATCAATGTAATTTGAAAACATATAAAACACATTGGAGCTGTCGGAACTCAAAAACTTCCTACCTAGTCCAAAAAGACTTTTTTGTTGAAGCAAAACATCTGCATATTTCTGATGTCAGATAGAAAAAAAATTACTAATACATGGCAGCCCTACGTTTGCACATCAATAATGACTATTTGGTATTCAGAAACTTGTACCACCCATGATGGTGAGATCATTTAGAGGAAGTCAAATAGATAGTATTAAGGCCAGAAGAATTAATGATAAGAGTGAAATGCTATAAAGTCACATTTCACATTCAAAGACTGACTTAAAAGCAATCTATTAAAGAATAGATAGGATAGGATAGAATAGATAGAAAAAAAGGGTCAGAAAGAGAGTGGAAAGTGGTTATGAAACCTAAATCATGACTATTTTTGCCACAAAAACCTTAACTAGCTTTTAAACGAACCTCGGGACAAAATATAATGATTAAAGATTGTGTGATAAGACCCTTTAATGTCACTTCCTCATTAAGTTTCTTTTTAAAAAAATTAAAGATTGAATAGCTAACGTGTTCTCCATTTTCTTTGTCCATGATACTCTGTGCAATTACATTTACAGAATTACATACAGTACACTTAGACATTACGATTATATCTTTGTAATAAGATGTCCATTCTTTCTTTATTAGATTGGAACACTCTTATCGTGGGAAAGCTGTCACCCTGGATTGAGACAGACTCAGAGTTGACCACAGAACGCAGGAATTCAGAAGCAGTACGTTCACAATGTCTTGTTTATTATTATTTTGTAATTAAGTATATATTTGAGGTCCTTATTTTTCTCTTCAGATTCTTTAAATATATTCCTTGTCTAATCTGATAGGCAGATATTATTAATTTGCTGTTACCTATTGTTGTGTCACAAATGATGCATACACGATGCAATGACCCTGTTGGGCTTTTGATAAACACTCTGCAGTGTCATTGTAGCTTTAATCAAGAGTCAGATGCAAACGAGGGCCATTTATTGGAGATCTGCCCAACAAAG
This sequence comes from Sinocyclocheilus anshuiensis, assembly GCF_001515605.1. NCBI lineage: Eukaryota > Metazoa > Chordata > Actinopteri > Cypriniformes > Cyprinidae > Sinocyclocheilus > Sinocyclocheilus anshuiensis. The sequence continues at coordinate 1,187,742 of NW_015542885.1, forward strand.
AGGAAGCCGCGCAGATTTGTTGTTTATTTTGATGTGATCACTCCTTCTAATGTCTTTTGTGCCCTTGCTGCAGGCACTGGTACAGGAGCTCAATTTCTGTGCTTATCTGGGGCTGCCAGCTTTCATGATCCCCCTAAGGGGTCCACACTGTGCCAACCTGGCTCGAATCCTGCTCAACCACATCCACACAGGACACCACTCTTGCATGGTAATGGCAATCTGTAGCATAGAATGAAAACAAATATGCTCAGAACTCTCCATTATTTGTTTATCTATACACCAAGGGCCTATCATTTACGCATAATCTTCATCCCTGCTGCTTCCTTCTTTTTTTTCGCTGATGGAAATTTAATTAGTGGTGTGAGTAGACTGTTTATCATTTTCACTTGCTGTCCATCTATTATTTAAAATAATACTATATGCATTATCCATGGAGTGATGAAATGATCTGATCCTTTTGCAAAATTTATTGGGCTGTCATTTTAACGCAATAATGTGCTTAATTATATTTAAAAATACATATTTCCACAAAAATATTAAGCTTCACAACTGTTTTCAACATTGATAGTAAAAAAAATGTTTCTTGAGCAGCAAATCAGCATATTAGAATGATTTCTGAAGGATCATGTGACACTGAAGATTGAAGTAATGGCTGCTGAAAACTCAGATTTGCATCACAGAAATAAGTTACATTTTAAATTATGAAAAAAGGTATTTTAAATTATTATAATACTTTACAATATTACTGTTTTACAGTATTTTTGATTAAATTAATACATCCTTTGTGAGAGATTTCTTTCAAAAACATTGCAAAAATCTTACTGACCCCAAACTTTTAAGTGGTAGTGTTTTCTATCATGCTGGCTTACTAGAAAGTAAGTTATTAGAAACATTTGTACAAAATACAAAGACACAACCTCTGTTCCAATAAGGTCACAGTATAAACTCAATTAAAATGCTAAGCCACGTGTAAAGCATCAGTGTGCAAGCACAAACAAATCCATTTGCTTTTCTTTCAATTGGTTGTAATGCTGCTTTCTTTGTTGATTAGGAATTAATTAGTTCAGTGTTGATTTGTTTTTAATTACATAGTTTTGGATACGCGTTCCACTGTTAGCTCCCGAGGACACGCGTGAAGATCTCATCGAGAACGAGTCATTTAAACAAATGGATGATGGCAGCAATGATGAGAAGACCTGGGCATGGTGAGGGAGCTGAAATAAAGCCATTTGTTCAATTAAATAAAGATATTAAATATCTAATTAAAACATCCCATGGATGAATATGAGTGTTTTTTTCTCTCCTAACCCATATTTGGGTCTACTGTGTGATTAATTCACTCAACTACATGGAGAACAAAGCAATCTTTGGCCTCTGTTCATTTAATTTCCTTTTTCCTCTTCAGGTGGCACTCATTCAGAACACTCTGTGATTATAACAAGAGGATATGCCTTGGTAAGAGCAAAAAACTCAAAAGTGAAGTGCTTATAATTGCCTATGAAAAATTAAGCTGTGAATACTAATAGTTTTATATTTTTTTCTTCTTTGTAAAGCTATTGAAATTGGAGCAGACCTGCCATCTGACACGTTGATCGACAAGTGGCTTGGAGAGCCAATCAAAGCAGCCATTCTCCCCACCAGCATATTTCTAACCAATAAAAAAGGGTTTCCAGTGCTTTCAAAAGCCCACCAGCGAATCATCTTCCGCCTCTTCAAGGTAAATGTTACCAATATTATGTCACATTCATTCTATTCAGGGAGGATATCTAACAGTCTGGGGTCTCCCTAGCTGGAGGCTCAGTTTATTTTCACAGGGGAAAACCGCCACAATGAGAAAGACTTGCGCTCGTACCTGCAGTATCTGGAGTACCTCAACCAAAACCGTCCAGCGCCTAATGCCTATGAGCACTTCGCCAAAGGCTATGAAGATTACCTTCAGTCACCACTGCAGGTCTGTGTCAAAGGATAAACGTTTGCCTAGTGAGTTTTTCAGCACAGAATTGATTCTTTTGGTTTCAGTTATGCTAATGTCATTCCTAATTGTTTTATCAGCCTTTAATGGACAATTTGGAATCACAGACGTATGAAGTTTTCGAAAAGGATCCCATCAAATATTCACAGTACCAACAGGTGAGTTAAAATGATTTGCTAATGGAAAGCAGAATCTATCATCATTTGGTCAACAGTTATTTATGCTCATTGGTGGTGTTTGTTGCATCATTAAATCTTATGTTAAATGGTAAAATAGGCAAAAAGGGGGAAACTGAGGCATATCTAGGGGTCACAATATGATAGTGTTGGGGGTTCTCTTTTACATTTACATTTATTAATTTAGCATTTAATTTGTTCATTTAGCTAGGAAATACCCTAGCAACCACATAGAAATGTGTTAAAAACACTTAAGCAAGCGTTTGAGCACCTTAGGATTCATATACATTACTGTTCAAGAACTTGGGGTCAGTAAGATTTTTTTACTCCAAAAGAAATGAACTTCTATTCAGCAAGGACACATTAAATTGATCAAAAGTGACAGTTAAGACTTACATGTACAAAAATCTCTGTTTTATTCTGTTCTGTACTTTTTATTCATTGAAGGATTCTAAACAATTAACCAGCACAACCTTGATAATAATATATATATAATGATAGTAACTATTTCTTGAGCACAAAATCATTGAAGACTTCACATCGAAGAATGGCGTAATGGTTGCTGAGTATTCATCTTTGCCATCACATAAATAAATTGCATATTAAAATATAAACCAGTTCTTTAAATTGTAACAATATTTCACAATATTGCTGTTTTAACTGTATTTTTTATCAAATAAAAGCATCTTACTGACTCATAACTAGTAAATGGTAGTGTAGCGATACCCATCACTGTAGTGAAGGAAAGCCACCACTTGAGAAAACAAAAAAAATCGTGAATTATCTTTCCCAACAGGCTGTATATAGATGTCTGCTGGACAGAGTTCCTGAAGAACAGATGGAAACCAATGTGCAGTAAGTGACTTCACACACTTCCAGGTGTCCCATTGTCAGTTCCTAATGAACTAGAGATTGCAGTGATATGCTGTTTGCTTGGCAGACTATGTCAACACTGAGTTTTCTTTTCAGGGTTTTGATGGTGTTAGGTGCAGGCCGTGGTCCACTGGTAAACGCCTCGCTTTGCGCTGCAAAACAGGCTAAGAGGAAACTGCGTGTATATGCCGTCGAGAAGAACCCAAATGCTGTTGTCACGTAAGTAACTTAACGTTGGAGTGCAAATTTTTTTCCTCCTCCTTTTTTCCCCTTTTCTTGATAATACAATACTATAATTGCAGATTTTTTTTAGGTTTTTGAAAGAAGTCTCTTATGCTCACCAAAATACAGCAAAAATTGTGTGAAGTATTTGTATTTAAAAACACTTTCCTATTTTAGTATGTTTGAAAATGTAATTTATTCATGTGATGGCAATGCTAAATTTTCAGCAGCCATTACCCCAGTCTTTAGTGTCACATGATCCTTCAGAAATCATTCTAATATGCTATTTTGGTGCACAAGAAACATTTTGTCTGATTATTATCTTCTTATTACATTTCTTATGTTGAAAACCGTTGTGCTTATTTATTCCGGATTCATTGATGAATGAATAGATTAGCAGTAGAAACAACAGCATTTATTTATTTAAGTAATTTCTTTTAAAAATCTTACTGACCCCAAACGTTTAAAGAGTATATGAATATATATATATATATATATATATATATGTGTGTGTGTGTGTGTGTGTGTGTGTGTGTGTGTGTGTGTGTGTGTGTGTGTGTGTGTGTGTGTGTGTGTGTGTGTGTGTGTGTGTGTGTGTGTGTGTGTGTGTGTGTGTGTGTGTGTGTGTGTGTGTGTGTGTGTGTGTGTGTGTGTGTGTGTGTGTGTGTGTGTGTGTGTGTATATATTAGGGATGGGAAGATTCCCCGATTCGCTCGGTGCATCGGCATAAAAAGTTAACGATGCGATGCATCGGTTT
>NW_015542885.1:1211484-1212226 GCF_001515605.1 Sinocyclocheilus anshuiensis
ACACAATTTCACTAATATGTGCACGCTTATTCTTAAGCAGACCTTAATGTCGATCATGGATCAAATCGATCCACCATGACAAACAGTGAATATATCTGTGCTGTTTAATGCATTTGAGACGTTGTGTTTTCCTCAGTGCATAACTGACATGTCACGGGTATATTTTTCATCTGTAAATGTTAGAAAGTCATGCAAATATATCCGTTTTGCTGTCAGGAGTGGGCGAGGCATGCAAGTGAACGAGCGCTGCTGCGCGCATGCACGCTAAACAGACGGTGCGCAATCGAATAGGAGCACAATAATTCTGAGTAAAATATACATTTTGCTAAAATATTTGTTGTTAGACATTAAATGTGCCTTTTGTAGAATTTTAAACCTTCATATAAGTGTATTTTTATGATAGCAGTAACTGTAAAGGGACTATTGTAATAGGTAAATCAAATGTAAGCTAGTTCAGTACTAATTACTAAGCTCAAATGAGTTAATGTGTGCTTCTTATAGCAGTTTAGAAGTCATTTTCTTATTTATTTTCACTTTAATTCAGTGATTTTAACTTTTAATTTAGTAATTTTAATGCTTTAAAGAGCAATTTTTGATTGTAATGTTCTGTTCTGCTATCTGTTCTGCAAAGGTAGCCTACAGCTGTCATAAAACCAGAGAGAGCCTTTCTGCTTGGCTACTGTAAAAAAAATTAAAAAAAGTCAAATAATAGTGTTCCTATTGGTCAGTGTTAGAGGAACTC
>NW_015542885.1:1212392-1225770 GCF_001515605.1 Sinocyclocheilus anshuiensis
AGATGCACATCCCTTTTATATATATATATATATATATATATATATATATATATATATTTCTTGAATACATTAAACTTTTTGAATAAGTAAATGTGATGTGATGTCTGCTTTAAAGGTGAAGTGTGTCATTTGTTTTCAGGTGTGTTAATTTGATTTCAGGTGTAGTAATTTTTATGTAAATGGCAGCCCTTTGGTGTTCCCCTTCTCTTTCTAAGGCTGGAGAACTGGAAATTTGAGGAGTGGGGTGATCAGGTGACTGTTGTGTCATGTGACATGAGGGAATGGACGGCTCCAGAGAAAGCAGATATCATTGTGAGCGAGCTTTTAGGGTCATTCGGAGACAATGAGCTTTCACCCGAGTGCCTTGATGGAGCGCAGCACTTCCTCAAAGGTTTGATACGAAATCATCTTTGTCTTTTCTTTCAAAATTCTATGATTTTTTGATTTGCCCTGTTTTACATCTTTTGATCAGCTCATGGATGTTTGTTTTCTCTTAGATGATGGCATAAGCATTCCCTGCTCTTACACGTCTTTCCTGGCTCCGCTGTCCTCCTCTAAACTTTATAATGAAGTGCGTGGGTGTCGGGAGCGAGACAAAGACCCCGAGTGTCATTTTGAGACACCGTATGTTGTCAGACTACACAACTTCCACCAACTTGCAGACCCCAAACCCTGCTTCACCTTTGTGCATCCCACCACAGGTACAAGATCATGCAGAGACAGACACATAGATGCCAAAAAGACCATATGTACTGCAAAAATCCCTTTCTATGAAGCCATTAACTTTTGATCTTTACCCTGTACAGATATGAATAATAACCAGTATCAATGTCTACAATTCTCCATTGGATGTAATTCAGTGCTTCACGGCTTTGCTGGATACTTCGAGGCCACACTCTACAAAGATGTCACGCTCAGTAAGTCATTGTAGTAGCAGCGTTTGTGACACACAATGTCAGTTTTAAGCCTGTTTCACAATGTAAGGCTTGCAATGTTCATAAATTTCTGGGTTACCACATTGTGTATTCTGTAATAATGGCCACAAATTGCATTGTTATCAGGAGAGGGCAATTGAAAATCATGTACACAAAGAAAACAATTAAATTTCCATCCAAATAGTAGACAAAGTGTTGAAATTATCTGTATTGAGTATTGTGTCTTGCTTTGTGTGGCACTTTCATCAACTAAATATCTTGCAGGTATAAAACCAGAAACACACTCTCCTGGGATGTTCTCCTGGTTCCCCATTCTATTCCCTTTGAAAGTAAGTTCATGAAAGAAGTAGAACTCTTTTTTTTTTTTCTCTCTATACTTTGTTGTTTTTGTAAATCTGCTTTTAAAGATAGCTTCAGATGCTGACATGGCATTAAAATCTGTACTACTACTATATTTGTGTACTGAATGAAATACAAGCATACACTACACTACTAATAAAAGTAATGAATATTAGGTTGCATTAATCAAAAGTGACAAAGACTTACATTGCTACAAAAAAATCTATTTCAAATAAATGCTGTTCTTTGAACTTTCTATTAATCGTAGAATCCTGAAAAAATGATATTTGTTTCCATTAAAATATTAAGCAGAACTGCTGCTTTTTCAACATTGATAATAATTAGCTATGTTTCTTGAGCAGCAAATCAGCATATTAAAATGATATCTGAAGGATCAAGTGACACTGAAGACTAGAGATGGCTACTAAAAATTCAGTTTTTCCATCACTGAAATAAATTACAATTTTAAACTATTCAAATTAATATATAAATAGAAAACAATTGTTTTAAATTGTTATAATTGTTTTTACCATATTACTGTTTTTACTGTATTTTATTTGATCAAAAATTTTGCCTTGATGACCGTAAGATATTTATTAAAAAAACAAACCTGAATGATCCCATATTATAATGACATTTTTATTGTTTATAATAGTTCCTCCACCTTGGATGATTTCACTGTTCATAACTAGCCATTTTTGGAATTTTTTTTTTTTTTTTACTTATAAGTTAGGAGTGCATTTTTGTGTATTCTGGGAATGCCTTCTCAGTGAGTGCTAGCATGCTTCATTTTAGCTCTCAGCTTATCTTTATATTTGACTTTTATCAAACAGTGCAGTTCCACATACTGTGTTGTTAATGCTGCTGTGTTTTATCTCAGTACTTGATTGCTATCCATCACACAATGTATGCACTTTCTTGTAAAACCATTTGGTGTGAACGCCATGGACATAAATACAGTTAGCCCTTTCAGTTTGAAAGGAGCCAGCTAAGCACTGTCAAAGCGTGGCAGTTTATCGACTCCACAGTTAATGCACTGAAGTGTACAGTCACGTTGGGAGTGTAATCCTAACACCTCTTTGTCCCCCTCTCTCTCTTCCCCAATGCAGCAGCCGATCTCGCTGTCCTGTGGCGATAACGTGAGTGTGAGGTTCTGGAGGTGTAACAATGGAAAGAAGGTCTGGTATGAATGGGCTGTGACTGAGCCTGTATGCTCCGCCATTCACAACCCTGCTGGGCGCTCTTACACCATCGGCCTGTAGCAAGACTCACATGCTGACATCTACTGACACATGGGGTTACACTGACTTATTTTTTGTCTTGTTTTTTTTTTAATAAACAATCTGATTTTCAGTCAAGCGGCAGGTTTAAATATCTTGTTTCAACTACACTCAAGGAGATCATTCACCATGACAGCTATGTATCTTTAGCCATTTCTGTAATGTTCATAAGGATGGAAATTAAAACCGCACTTATGAGGTATCATTTAAAGCAATGCGCGATGTCCTGGTGCTCTTTCTTAGTTCAAACTCCTCTGATATTTCAAAAATATATTAACACAAAAGCTGTTAGTTTTTGAATACTATTATTTCTAGAAATGATTGTGAATCCGGCAGTCTATTTTTGTCACTCTACATAATACATCAGCCTTATTTTCCAATTGTCCACCAGTGCCCTGCAATGCCCCATGATGAGAATAATCATAGTATAATTTCCCCAGTTAGGAAACATATTCCATACTTTTATACTGTTTTTTTTTTTCCCGTGTTGTCATATAACGTGAATAAAAAAAGGTACAAAATTATGTGATCTTTCTGCTATATTTTATAAAATGCCCCAGGACAAACTCACTCCATTTCATTAATCTATGAGTCTAGGGGTGTTGCAATATACAGTTATTAATGATGACCATGATATTTAAAAAATAAATAAATTAAAGGTTGATATTGTGTTAATATTACACACACACACACAATTATATCGTAAATAATCCAGTGTCAGTAAATCTAGTTGACACTCCAGTGTCGTAGGTGGTAGTATTGCACCTGCTATGAAGCAGATTATGAAATTAAATGTTAAACAGTCACAATTATGACGTGATGATAAAAAGACAATTATTACATGAAAATGGACTTATCTCAGTTTTAATTAACTTTTTGTCATAATTATTATTTCTAGTCAACACTCCACCATAGTAGGTGACGGTATTGCACCTTAACACTCATTCTGTCTGCAGGAATTGCCGATTAACACAAAACATTCATTTGATTATTTTTATGTACAGTTGCGTGTGATTCTTTGGCCAAAAAACGAGAAAACACAATAAAGTTAAAGAATCATTTAAATCGTTTTTTTATCAGTATAGTGAATTATTGTAAATCATAATTTCATAAGTCTTAAAAGATCATCAAAACTCGTGAAACAAAGTCATAGTTGACCCAAGTCAAAATTATGAGATAAAATGACATGAAAAATGAAATTGTTAAATTCTGCTTTATATGACAATTTACTTTTTGTCTACATTTTTGTTATAATTTTGACCTTTTATCTCAGTTATGATTTTGTATCTCATGATTTCAACTTTTTATCTTTCAATTATGACTTTTTGTCATAATTATTTCATATTCGATATGCATTATGACATCTGATATTGTGACAGCCGTAGTTGAGCCAATGTTGCTGTGTGGGGCTGGTCAGGATGCTCAAACAGAGCCACTGTGTTTACATTAACATTTTGATGCTGAATAAATTATATAAAATGTAGATAAACATCAAAATGTCTTATAGGCAAAGAACAGTCACATTAGCTGTTGAATGTATTTAAGAGACAGAAGTAATTTGTAGCTAAATAATTAGGCAGGGAAACCATCAGCGCTGATTTTGTTCTCTCTGTTTACTCCTGAACACTCGTTAAGAGAGCACAGCTTGTAAACAAGAAGATTTCTCCAGCAGTTTCTGCCAAGACATCGGAACCTATCATGCAGGGAATTTTCACAAATATCCGTTCAAGCACCAATGATTGTGATCCTTGTCTTCTTGGTGAGCAACTTTGGAAGACACTACAGAAGGTGATTTGAAGGCTTTGTATTTTATTCAGTTATTCTGAAGCACAGATTTCTTTGGTTAAATTTTACAAGCCATTGCATCGTTTAGGTCATTGTTAAAATGTGCCAGTCTGAGGAGGTGGGCTTCCCCTGCTGAGTCTTGGTTTCTTCTACTCAGAGCTACTTTGAACATCTTAGGGAGTTTCTTCACTGGCACTGATATCTTTGGCAGGTCACTGGGGTGCATGCAAGACATTGTGTGTAAATCAGCTTTGGAATAGTATGCATTGTGAAAAGCACTATACAAATAAATCAAAATTTAGCTTTAGGAAAAAGCTTATTGATTTGCATGGCTGACTGAGAAGCTTTGTTCTTTGGCCAGAGAGCTAATTTTTGTCACTTGGCCCCTATAGCAAACATAATTGTGGCCTTTTGAAGTGCTGAAAAAAATTGTTACAGCCCTGTTATGCAAGTATATGTGTGTCTTGTCTATATTTACAAATCAATGTTCAGATCATAATGTATCACAGACTTCCAAATATATATATTTAAAAAAAAAAATTCTCATCTCTATAGCCTATATGGAGGCTCATTTCCACCACATGAGAAAAAAATGCTTTGGTAAAGCATAATTATGATGTATCAAGTCAGTCAAATTTAAGTCATTGGCAAAAAGTCATAATTATGACAAAAAGTCAAAATTGAGAAGTGTCATAATTACAACAAAGTCGAAATTGAGAAGTGTCAATTATGAAAAGAGAAAATTATGCAATGTCAGAATTATGAGATTATTAAGCAGTCAATTATGACAAAAAAGTGAAAATGATAATTCTACTTTTTTGACACCGACTTTTTGTCTCATAATTTTGACTTTTTGTCTTATGATTCAGAATCTCAATTTTGACTTTTCTTTTTGTCAAAATTTTGCCGTCAAATTTTCACATCATAATTTTGCCTTATGTCATAATTATGACTTTTTATGAATAAAAATGATTTCATAATAACGATTTATCAATGCAAGAGTTTTTTAGGTGGTGGAAATGGGGTTCTATATTATGAACTAAAATTCATTATTTCATCATTCATTACTTTAAATATCTTTTTCAAAATTATTTTTGTATAATATTTTGCTGCCGTTTTTTTATAGAAAAAAAGTTGTCCTCACCCTAACAGGTTTTAATTTTTTAATGTCTTGATTTTAATATCAGTGAGTGTGGCTTAAGAGGACAAACATTCAAATGTAATCATTTTATTTGCCTGATTATGACCCAAATGTATTCATTTTGACCATAAATTGAGATTTTGTGCTGAAAGACTATTGTGATTCCATTGGGAGACCAAATTACTAAATACAACATCTCTTTGTAGTTTGCATAATATTGCCTCTGTTACACTCATCTATTAATCTAGACTAAACCAGAGCACTGTGGGCGGGTTTATCAGAATAACACTTTAAGTTTAGGGTGGGAGGATAAAGTTACGGAGATTCTCAATATCAACACTTAAGCACAGAGTTGCTGCTGTCTGTTAAAATGAGCGGCAGTGGCACCCGACGCAGGGCTGCATCGGTGCCAGACACAGACACTGACAGACAACCAGCAGTGGCCTTAAAAAAAGAGATCGGACTCCTCAGTGCATGTGGTATTATTGTGGGTAAGTCTGTGTTTTATGCTTTACTTTTCCTCTTTTTATTCTCTTTGCACTTTATATGGTAGAAGAATGCATGTAGTTGATAAAAAAGCAGGCCTATAATTTGTGTCCTTGAATTCATATAAAATGAGATGTTGATGCATATTCATGATATTTTGAAGAACTGTACATACAATAAAAATGAAAGGGGTCCAATATTTTTCAAACACCAATACATTTTTCAAAATATCCTCTTCCACAGAAGAAAGATCATCATACTGGGTATAGGATATGTGCATAAAGTACATAATTAATTTTTTTTAATATTATATATTTAAATGACATAAATGAGAAATACAGCATATGAATGCTAACTCCATCCTAGCAGAGCAAACACAGCATGGAGTTGAAGCACAGGTAAGGGCCCAAGTAAGGATTATAAACAGGGAAGAGATTTATCACTAGGAGTCTGGTGTTAGGTAACAAGTTTAAACTTAAACTAGGTCACTACATGGCATGTAATTTAGACTTGAATGCAAGAAGCTCACCAACATGTCTGTGCCAGTTACCTCACTGCTGGGTTAATGCGTGTTACCTGAGATTTTAGCTGTCAGTAGGTGTTTGGGTTACAGTAGGTTGGGTCACTATCTACCTGTGTTGTCCATTAACAGGTACTGTTGTTTTGGCAGTAGTAAGTGTGTGTGTGTGTGTGTGTGTGTGTGATCATTTGCGTGATTATTTGGTTTTAAGGCCTCAGGTTTTACACACAAAAGTGGGATGTTGGTTAAAGATCTGTGTTGTCAAAACATTTGTATGTTTAGGTTTTTGAAAGTGTCATGAATTGGATAGTTGTTCATACCTCTTGTCATGTCTGTTCCTGTTGTAGCTTGGGATAAAACCCCAAAACAGTGATGTTTAATACATTGACAACAACTGTTTTTCAATCCTCTGATTAACATTTAATATTCAGATGACCTAAGAATGACCTTGTATGGTTAGATGAAATACAGAGACAAAGAATTTTATAGGATATATATACACTACTGTTCAAAAGTTTGTAGTCGGTAAGAGTTTTTTATTTTGTTGAAAGAAGTCTCTCATGCTCTTAAAGACAATTATTTGATCAAAAATACATCACAGACAGTAATATTGTGAGACATTATTAGAAATAAAATTACTTTTTTTTATTTTAATTTATTCCTGGCTAATTATGACTCCAGTCTTCAGTCAAATGATCCTTCATAATACAGTCTAATATGCTGATATGGTGCTTATTATTATCAATGTTCAAAGCATTTGTGCTGCTTAACAATTGTGTGGAAACCATTACACTTTTTTAGGATCCTTTGATTAATATAAAAAGAACAAAATAAATGTTTTGTAACATTTTAATGCATCAATTTTCAATTGAATGCATTCTTGCAAAATAAAAGGATAATAAATCCCAATAAATCTGACTCTAAACTTTTGAATGGTTGTGCAATGAACATCCAATAACCCACATGTGCTTGTTCACAGGGGCGTGTTTAGTGTTTTGGGGGCCCTCAGCAAGTGGTCCCTCAGTAGAAATCCCCCTGGACCGCGGGGTTGTGCATTAATTGAGAGTTGGACTAACTGCTTCCACTTATCTGGCAAGGCTTTCTTTTAAATACTGAAACATGGCAGTGGGGATTTACTTGCTTTCAGACACAATCATCAATGAGCTCCTTCTATTAACTCTTCTTGCCTGTTTGTTGTCATTTTCCCAGGTAACATCATTGGGTCTGGGATCTTTGTAAGTCCAAAGGGTGTTTTGGAAAATTCCAGCTCAGTGGGTCTGGCTGTCATAGTGTGGACTCTCACTGGCGTCATCACTGCCATCAGTGCTCTGTGCTATGCTGAACTGGGAGTCACAATCCCAAAGTCAGGCGGCGACTATTCCTATGTTACGGACATCTTTGGCAGGCTAGCTGGGTAAGACTGACTCATTTATTTAGATGTAATGTAATGTGAGGACAGACAGGACTTGTCTTCTGAATAGGTTTCTAAGGCTGTGGATTGCAGTGTTGGTGATCTATCCAACTAACCAGGCTGTGATTGCCCTCACATTTGCCAATTACATATTGCAGCCTCTCTTCCCTTCCTGCTTCCCTCCAGAGAGAGCGCTGGGTCTGCTCGCCGCCGTCTGCCTGTGTAAGTAAATGCTCACAATTTAAACATGCTTTGGGGCTAAGTTGCATTGTCCATGACAAAAACGTTTTATCCAAGAACATGGGTGGTAACTGATTACATGCAATCTGGACTATGTAATCAGATTCCAAAAATTAAGTACTTGTAATTAGATTAAATTACATTTAGAATACTCGTGATCATACTACAGTTACTCTTTTTATTATTTTATTACATATTATTCACACAACAGCAATAAATTGTAATTTATTCATAATTTATTGATTCTCACTAATTCTTATGTTTCATCTTTTACGTTTTCCTTTCTAAAATAGCCTACCCTTATATACATTCAGAAAGTCTTCCAGTTTTGTGGACATTTACACAAAGATCAGTCACTAGTCAGGTGGCTATAATTACGCAGGAAAATTGAGAAGCCACAAAGCATTTAAACACTTCTTATTTGAATTATCACTCAGTGGGTTATTTAACCATGTATTACTATGTCTTTGGAAGGCTTTTGTCTTTCAGACACATTCAAATGCATTATTTCTTATTTACATGTAACACAGGGATCCTCAAACTTTTTTGGCAGCCAAAACCTCTTTCACAATATATTTACTTGCAGTATCCCCTGAGATTTTAATGTAATAATTTAATAATTAAGTCACGTTAAGTCACATTGCATGCTCTCAGTTCTCTGATGTCACATGACATGCAGGTGAACAATAAAATATTTCATCTATTTTAGTATGTCTTTTATTTTGATTGTTGTTATTTTAAATCGATTTATGTTAATTTAATATTTTTCTGATTTAATTAATTGTTCGGTTTCCATTACACTTAAAAACCCCAGTTTGGGAAACTTTGATGTAATGTTATGTTTAATGCAGTTCATGTTGTTAATACCAACGAATGGAATCTATTTTCCTTCTCTTGTATTTTTTCTTCAATATGGTACAAGCTTATCCTATTTAAATCAATGTGAAAAATTAGTTAGGTCAAAAGTAAAAGTAATCAAAAAGTAGTCTGATTATGTTATCTAAAATGTGTAATGTTATATTAATGTTGTATTAATGTTATTATATGTTAATGTGTAGTGTTCCTGTGGCTCAGTGGTAGAGCATTGCGTCTTAAGCGTCTGCTAAATGCATAAATGTAAATGTCATGTAATGCATTACGTTACTAACTACAATGTTTGTCATGTAATTTGAACCTACAATCACAAAACGGACTACAATTTGTATATATCGTTTTTTTCATCTTCACTTAATTGTAAGTTCACTGTTTATTTTATTTTTTTTATTTTACTCATATTTCACTGATATTGTTTTCCATATTTTAACAGATTTGTCAGGTCACCTCTTTTATTTATTTTTTATTTTGATTGCATATATGACAATAACTCATTATTTATTAACATTATTTTTGTTCAGTTGCTGTTTACCAAATTTTTGATATAAACTACATGTCTTAGCTGCGGTCATAAATAATAAAGCTGTTTTCCTTCTTTCAAATCAACCTCACCATAAATCACCAAACAGTCAAGTTGAGTTTTTTCCTTAAAATTGATGACAATAGCACAAATGTTTTATTCCAAAATGTTTGTTCTTGACATTTCCAGAGCATGTGCCTTAATTTTTTTCTGCATTATAAGCATAAAATTGTGGACATTTGAAGATGTGCTGATATAAATACTGGCATTTCATATGAGATATGTGCAATTTTTCCGAGAGCTCATGAAAGCTATGATGAATGAAAAGTTCAAAAGAACAGCATTTATTTGAAATAGAAATCTTATGCAACATTATACATGTCTTTACTGCATACTGCATCCTTGCTGAATAAAAGTATTAAAAAACATTTGAATGGTAGCATATACAGTATATCCATATAGATAGATAGATAGATAGATAGATAGATCTTATAATACCATTCTTTTATACTACTGCCATAAAGATATAGTACAAGAAAACAATGAAATCTGTGTTTGGCTTGTTTAACTCAGTTTTAGATGTGAACATAAAGGGCTTGAATATAAGAGGGCATTAAGCTAAGAGTATTACGTAGGCATACTTTTCATATTTGACACATTTTTGCACTATAAACAAAAGAGCATAAATCAATTAAGCACAGACAAGCTCACATATGAATTCGACTGTCATGCTGGGCTATTTGTAGTCTGCTGCTGCTTTTATATGTTTAATATCCCAAGGACAAAAAAAGAACGTTTAATGTCTTCTTTATAAAAGCCTCAAAGAAAGAACTATTGGTTTTGATAATGGAAACTATACTTTGGTTAAATACGAGTACTTTACAATGCATATTATGCTTTCCTGCAGTAAATGTAATGAAAAGAAATTAAATTGATTATGCGGTAGTTAATACAACTTTTTCCATTCATTTAGATACTCTCTACATAT
This sequence comes from Sinocyclocheilus anshuiensis, assembly GCF_001515605.1. NCBI lineage: Eukaryota > Metazoa > Chordata > Actinopteri > Cypriniformes > Cyprinidae > Sinocyclocheilus > Sinocyclocheilus anshuiensis. The sequence continues at coordinate 1,222,911 of NW_015542885.1, forward strand.
TAATTCAGGCGTAGCACATAAAATGCTTCTCTGTTCTGTGTCTCCAGGTCATTTTTATTGGTTGGAACCAGAACATGCATTTCATCCTCTCCAGCCCTATGACATGAGCCGCATTGCACTCGCTTTCCTCCAGGGCTCCTTCGCTTATGCAGGCTGGAACTTTCTTAATTATGTAACAGAAGAGCTCATTGACCCCTACAGGTACACTGCCATTTGTCAGGGAAAATGTACAGTGAGAGACAGTCATCATCACAAAATAACAAAATCTTAATGAGAAATTATTCCAGATGTTTCTCTGAGATTATTTTATGCAATAATTGTCTTGCTAAATATGTGAACATTTTAAAATAAATAAATAAAAAATACAAATAAACATTTATTACCAGTATCTTTATGTAAGGTTTTCACGTAAGGATTTTAACACATTAAATATCCAATTTTAATTGCAGAAATAACACATTATTTCCCCCAACCCTAAAACAAATATAAATACAAATACAGTGTCATGTAAACTGTCATGTATAACGTACACCATAACCACATACACATTGTTTTATCTGGTTACTTGGTTCAACTGAAATTAATTGCGGAAAAAAAGTATTTGTAATGTCTCAGTTTTTCTCCTAGACAGCATTGAAATAGAATGGCAAGTATTTTCCATTCAGATTATTCTCCTGAGGAAAAAATGTAACATATGAGTAAACTCGCGTATGTCCTCTATAGAGTTTCAAAAGTATATCAAACTGTTCAGGTTTATCAAGATACCAAAAATTAGAAGTCCTACAGAGATTCCTACATAAATATTTCTCATCAAATTCTTCCAAAATGAAAGTTATTATGCTGTCCATATTCATTTTATTCGCTTTTATTGTATATCAGTCATTTGTATCTGTTTTTATTTCTCCTGAGAAACATCTGAGACAAAAAAGTGAATGGCAAACATTTTGTTTTTCTGAGAATATGCAGAAGTTAGTAGATCATTTATGTATAACGATCATTTATGTACAACTACTGGGGTGCTGTAAATTCTATAAATGTTATCATTTTAAATACCAAAGTATTCCCGATCTGGGCAGTACAGGTTTGCCCAAGACTAACAATCGAGATTCAGCCCAGGTTCTCTCTTTACAGGAACCTGCCTCGTGCAATCTTCATCTCAATCCCTCTAGTCACTTTCGTCTATGTATGTGCGAATATTGCATATGTTACAGCTATAAGCCCTCAGGAACTGATGGCCTCCAATGCTGTTGCTGTGGTGAGTTGCCCTGCTTACATTAAGAAGCTTAATGAGTTCTTCCTTCATCAGGAAATTAAACAGCCTATTCATCAGTAGATCGGACTGACCCATCTGACGTTTTTGCTGAATGTCTGCTTACCTGTATAAACTTTGCCTTCTTTTTCTCTTTAATCTCCATCAGACATTTGGTGAAAAGCTGCTCGGGGTGATGTCGTTGATCATGCCCATCTCTGTGGCTCTGTCCACCTTCGGAGGGCTTAATGGTTCCCTTTTCACGTCATCTAGGTCAGTCTTTATGCCATGTTATTGCTTAATTACTCATTCAGTTTGCATTACATTTTAATGTCAATGGATTTCTTTGTATCATCAGGTTAATTGACAGTTGTTCTTTCTCAGGTTATTCTTTGCAGGTGCGAGGGAAGGGCATCTTCCCCGTCTGTTGGCAATGATTCATGTGAACCGCTGTACACCCATCCCAGCTTTGCTTTTCACTGTGAGATCTTTCTTTCATTCCTTAAAGGAATAGTTGGCCCAAAAATGAAATTTGCTGAAATTTTACTCACCCTCAGGCCATCTAAATATAGATGATTTTTTTTTTTTTCATAAGAACAAATTTGGAGAAATTTCATATTACATAACTGGCTTACCAATGGATCCTCTGCAGTGAATGGGTACCGTCAGAATGAAAGTCCAAACAGCTGATAAAAACAGAGTAATGCACATGTAATCCACACGACTCCAGTCCATCAGTTAACATCTTGTGAAGCAAAAAGCTGCCTGTCTGTAATAAACAAATTCATCAAGACATTTTTAGCTTCATTGTAAAAAATTTTTCACTGGAGAAAGCATTATTATGGATCATAGACTGGTGTATTGGCCGTAGTCTACGGTTTAAAGTTAAAATACCTGAATGATTTGTTTCTCACATGTGTCATGCGGATTACTTGTGCATTATTATGATGTTTTGATCAGCTGTTTGGACTCTCATTCTGACGGCACCCATTCACTGCAGTTGATCCACTGGTGAGCAAGTGATGTAATGCTAAATTTCTCAGAATCTGTTCTGACGAAGAAACAAACTCATCTACATCATGGATGGCCTGAGGCGGAGTACATTTTTACTCAAATTGTCATTTTTGTGTGAACTATTCCTTTAAATAATCAAAAAATCTTTTTTTGTAAATGGTATACAATGTGTTGGTAGGTGCTTATATTCAAATCAAATACTGCTTTGTTTGATAGTGTATATCAACTCTGCTGATGTTGTGCACCAGTGACATATACACCCTCATCAACTATGTTGGCTTCATAAACTACCTGTTTTATGGGGTCTCTGTTGCTGGACAGATTGTGCTTCGCATTAAAGAACCAGACATACATCGGCCAATCAAGGTAAGTGAATCCTAATGACTTTATTTTGTAGTTTTTGCAGTGTTAAACCTCAAGAGCTGTCAGATCTCAGCCTTTGCTGTGAACAGTAATGATGTATAATTAAAAATTTTCTTTTTTGGGTTGGGGGAGGGGGACTGTGAAATTGTAGTCCTTTATCGTAATCGACAGGTTTCACTTCACAGGTGAGCTTGGCATGGCCAGTAATTTTCCTGATTTTCTGGACATTCCTGC
>NW_015542885.1:1226392-1231031 GCF_001515605.1 Sinocyclocheilus anshuiensis
ATTTCTCAGAATCTGTTCTGACGAAGAAACAAACTCATCTACATCATGGATGGCCTGAGGCGGAGTACATTTTTACTCAAATTGTCATTTTTGTGTGAACTATTCCTTTAAATAATCAAAAAATCTTTTTTTGTAAATGGTATACAATGTGTTGGTAGGTGCTTATATTCAAATCAAATACTGCTTTGTTTGATAGTGTATATCAACTCTGCTGATGTTGTGCACCAGTGACATATACACCCTCATCAACTATGTTGGCTTCATAAACTACCTGTTTTATGGGGTCTCTGTTGCTGGACAGATTGTGCTTCGCATTAAAGAACCAGACATACATCGGCCAATCAAGGTAAGTGAATCCTAATGACTTTATTTTGTAGTTTTTACAGTGTTAAACCTCAAGAGCTGTCAGATCTCAGCCTTTGCTGTGAACAGTAATGATGTATAATTAAAAATTTTCTTTTTTGGGTTGGGGGAGGGGGACTGTGAAATTGTAGTCCTTTATCGTAATCGACAGGTTTCACTTCACAGGTGAGCTTGGCATGGCCAGTAATTTTCCTGATTTTCTGGACATTCCTGCTGATCTTCTCTTTGTACTCGGAGCCTGTGGTGTGTGGCAGAGGTCTGGCCATCATGTTGTCAGGTGTTCCTGTATATTTATTTGGCGTCTATTGGGAAAACAAGCCCAAGAGCTTCAACTCATTTATTGGTATGGCAATATCTTAAATCTCAATTAATATTGATGGATGAAAATTATGTACAAATGTCAGTTATATTTGCAATATTTGCACTAAACGGATTGTGAATGAAGCCTACAGAGGCTACTAAAGACATTCCATCTGCTGTTGTCTGTCTACATAGTTAAACTGAATCACTTGGAGCAGAAGTTGTTCATGGTGGTATATCCCTCTGAGGGCAGTGAAAGATGAAAATGAAGACAAAGAGGAAGCTGGATGGGATTACAGGAAGTAGGCCCTACATTTCCTGTTTCATAAATGGATATTTATTCATCAGCTAAACTTAAGCAATTTGAGTCTGGTAGGTTTTGAAAATGCAAAACAAACATGCACATAGTGTGGAGAATAATTTAATAACTAAAAAGTATTTTTAATTTGAAAGACTGGCCTTACACATTCTTGGTGAAATACTGCCACCCATTGGCAAGATTTTTAGATGCAATATAAATATTGTTACTGTCACTATTAGGGATGATTTTGTATTTTTATATTGAGCATATTTTGCAAAGTTCAAAATTTAGGTCAACTATTGGTAGTTAGAATTGACCAAAATGTGTGACAACTACCATATATTGTTATTGTAAGTAATCCAAGGTTTTCTTCTTTTTTTTCCGTTACAATTTCACTAGTGGTTCATTAGTACTTTTTCTTTTCTATTCACTATTTCAGTGGCAAGTAGGCTAACTATTGCTCTATTGCCATAATTTTTGGTCATTGAATTCTATGGATGTGGTTCAGATTTCACTTCACTTCGTACTATATCTTATTCCAGTTTACCTATTTATGAGAGACTAGTATCTCATTTGTGCCTGTTGCTACCAAATGAATAGACTTTCATTAGACTTACACTACATATATATATTTTTTTTTTTTTTTTTTGCTTGAATTTTGTTGTTTATGAAAATGTTAATTGCTTTTTCCACCTAGCAAAGACATTTATAATGTTATAAAAGATTTCTGGAAAAAAAAAGTAGTAGTAAGAAATGCTATTTTGAGTACTGCATTGAACAAAATTATAAACGCAACACTTTTGTTTTTGCCCCCATTTGTCATGAGCTGAACTCAAAGATCTAAGACTTTTTCTATGTACACAAAAGGCCTATTAGGAAGCTGGATGGGATTACAGGAAGTAGGCCCTACATTTCCTGTTTCATAAATGGATATTTATTCATCAGCTAAACTTAAGCAATTTGAGTCTGGTAGGTTTTGAAAATGCAAAACAAACATGCACATAGTGTGGAGAATAATTTAATAACTAAAAAGTATTTTTAATTTGAAAGACTGGCCTTACACATTCTTGGTGAAATACTGCCACCCATTGGCAAGATTTTTAGATGCAATATAAATATTGTTACTGTCACTATTAGGGATGATTTTGTATTTTTATATTGAGCATATTTTGCAAAGTTCAAAATTTAGGTCAACTATTGGTAGTTAGAATTGACCAAAATGTGTGACAACTACCAGTTAAAATACATGATATACTGTAATACATTAAACAATGTGGTGTTGTTCTACAGATCACACAGTGTTTAAAACAGTATGACTATTTCACTACAGTCATGTCCATTCTTTGGAAATCAAATGAGTTCTTCCCTCAATCCCACATTGCACAGTGCTGTCTAGAAGCAGAGTTCAGCTCCTGAACAAACAATGGATAAATTAATGTCCCGAGAAAATAAAAAGATCTCTGTTATGACATTTGTATATTTATTCCTTTAACTATTCCTATTCCTTTAACTTATATATATGTATGAGTTCAGCTCATGAAAAATGGGGGCAAAAACAAAAGTGTTGCGTTTATAATTTTGTTCAGTGTAACTCAGCATATTAGAATGACTTTGGGATCATGTTACACTGAAGACTGGAATAATGGCTGCACATAAACAATTTAAATGACATTTTTGATGAAGTAAATGGAGCCTTGATGAACAAAAGACTAAAAACATTACTGACCACACACTTTTGCACAGTAGCGTACTAGTAAAATTGAAATAGGTTGGCCTGTCAGCAACAGCCAGAAAATTATATTAGTTATTTTATGGAATAAATGTTCAGATGGCTTGTCATACTTTGTTACATTCATTGTATAATTTACCCTAAAAATATACGAAAAATCAGTAAATAGTGTATGGGTCCTTTAAATACACACTGCACACAAGCATTTTTCCAGTTCCAGAGCAGCTGGACGGGAATGAATGGCACACCCGGATGGCGGAAGTTGCGCTTGTACTATGAGGCTTATGGACACATTTGTAAATACTCTCACAGTAAATATTCGCACAGTAAAATATCTCGTCTGGTTACCAACGGTTACATCGCAAGGTTAAACAGAAGTGGAGGAGCGGATGAATTAGGCACTGAGCAGCTGGCAGTCTTCGGCTATTGTAATTACTGCGCTGCCAAAAGGTAAGACGACGAGCCGGAGATCAGATGCTGGAACGTCAGCGGACCGAAACACAGGTTGACAACACTCGGGACCTGAACAAAAGACTTGCCACCGAAAAAGTATAAGTAATACTCAATTTAAACAAACAGATGCAGTGTTCAACAAAGCAAGAAATGCCGCGCTAATTTATCGCAGTTTTCATGTGTTTCATGTCTTTCCTGTCGTTATCGTCTGACTGTTGACGTTTCATCAGTATTATATTGCATCTGATTTGGCTGCAGACGGCGTTTGTGCTTGAAGATGGTGGATCGAGGAAACTGCCTATATATGAACACATGGACTGCGCTGTAAATAATATATATGATGCCGGTTGTATTATTAGATGTCAAAACGATAATGAGATGTGGGATGCGTTTTGATAGGAACGAACGTCACAGCGACTGAAGGCCGCGTAGCGCGCGCGGTGCGCATGCGGGCATTAATGTAGTAATCAGCATGGGAAGATCTGAAGTGAATGCAGGTGTATGTTCCTCACCTGCGCCAAAGAGGAAGTAAAGTGACAGCCCCAAATAATCTATAAACTACGTACAGAACAGTTTTTAAAGTAATAGTGCAGACATAAAAACTAATTTCTCGAACACAACACTGTTTTTGTTCATACAATGAGGGTATATAATGACCACAGGCTGTCACGCTTCAAAAGGTTTGCCAGATTTACTTATAATGTTGCAAAAGAAATCAAATCTCTTTCTTTGTTCTTTTAAACTTTGTATTCATAAAAGAAAAAACGTATTACGGTTTTTACAAAAATATTTGGCAGCACAATTGTTTTCAACATTGATAATGATACGAAACGTTTCTTGAGCACGAATTCAGCATATTAGAATGTTTTCTGAAGAATCATATGACACTGAAGACTGGAGTAATTACTGTTTTTACTGTATTTTATCAAATAAATGCAACCTTGCTGAGCATAAAATACATCTTTAAAAAAAAACACTTTTAGTCCATATTTACTTACAAATAGTTCTTTGTTTATTTAAAGTGAAACCAGGTAAGACCACAGAGTTGCAATTTAAAGGGGTCATATGATGCGATTTCAAGTTTTCCTTTCTCTTTGGAGTGTTACAAGCTCTTGGTGCATAAAGAAGATCTGTAAAGTTGCAAAGACTAAAGTCTCAAATTATAAAGATATTCTTTATAAAAGTTAAGAGTCAGCCACGCCTACCTAAAACGGCTCGTTCTAACACGCCCCCACATATCTACGTCAATATGTGGAAATATTAGCATAATGCCGCCCAAATGTGTACGCAAAGAAAGAAGGCGTGGTTTCAGGAGCAGCAGTCATGTTGATGCAGCCATGTCAGGGAGACGCTGTGTTTCAGTGCGAAAGCAAAAGCACTTTATTTGGCCTTCCGGAAGTAGATGCAATTAGGAATCATTGGTTAAGATTTATTTACAACAGAACAGCACAACCCAGATGTTCGAATTTGTGCAACGCATTTTATGGACGAGT
>NW_015542885.1:1231146-1270202 GCF_001515605.1 Sinocyclocheilus anshuiensis
AGCACGTCAGCTGTCTTAACCGCGGCTTGTGTACTGCATCATCACTGTGTCTGTCACGCGACTCTGTTGCCCTTTCAGGCTTGAACTGATGGTAAAACTAACGACATTATTAACTGTCTTGATATTTACTTTGAAAGCTTGAAGCTTGCGATTATGGTAAGGGGCGTTACATTTCCGACGCGCGCTTGTGGTGTTCGGCCAATCACAATGCACTGGATCAGCTGGCCAATCAGAGCAGACTGCGCTTGTCAAAGGAGGGGGTTTTGTTGAAAACGACGTATTTGAGAGAGGCAGGGCAAAGGGGACCTACAATAATGTACAGTATTTGAAAAATAATGTTTTTTTTTAATATTAAAGCATGTCAACATATTCTGTTACACCAAATAATGATCTTTAAAATAGCATCATATGAAAAAAAATCATTGAAGTCAAGTTTATGTACATATATGCCAGGGGTGGCGAACGTCGGTCCTGGAGAGCCGCAGCCCTGCAGAGTTTTGCTTCAACCCTAATCAAACACACCTGAACAAGCTAATCAAGGCCTGAAGGGTTACTAGGAAGCTTCAGGCAGGTGCGTTTTTATCAGGGTTAGAGCTGAACTCTGCAGGACTGCGGCTCTCCAGGACCGGAGTTCGCCACCCCTGATATATGCGATTGAATCAAGTACCAAGAAACTGCCAATGCAAAGTCCTTGCTTTGTGCTGGGTATGTGCTGGTTCCTCTTTCAATTTCTATGAAATGCCTCTCTCAATCTCTCTGATTACAGATACAGTCATGACTCCCTCAGTGCGTTTACAGGAAATGATCCGGGTCATCCGAAGTGCCCGGACGCAAGGTGAGGAGAGGGGCATCATCCAAAAAGAGTGTGCGGATATCCGAGCACAGTTTCGCCAGGGTGACAATGGGGAGCGTTCGCACAGCCTGGCAAAACTACTCTACGTGCACATGCTGGGCTACCCTGCGCACTTCGGCCAGGTAACTGTCAACATGTGTGTGCGATAGCACCGATGGATAATGAGATTTTACATCTCTGATTATGGATACATCACATCATACCACCTCATTTATTTCTTGTCTGTGCATCCTTCTCTTTCTGTACTCATATTATGTTTTTTGATTGTCTTTTCACCTGTTATATATCTTTATATGATGATAACTTTAGTATTGACTCCTGCAGATGGAGTGTGTACGTCTGATTGCCAGCCCCAGGTACAGCGAGAAGCGGATTGGTTACCTGGGAGCCATGATGCTCCTAGATGAGAAACAGGATGCTAGTTTACTGATTACCAACTCAATCAAGAAGTAAATACTTTAAATATTTTTAAGCAGAATGCCTTTTGTAATTAATTTTTTTTTTTTTTTTTTTTTCAAATAATAGCTTGCCCAAAAATGAAAATTTACTCACCCTCAAGCCATCCAAGATATAGATGAGTTTGTTTCTTCATAAGAACCGCTTTAAAGAAATGTAGCATTACATCACTCGCTCTCCAGTGGATTCTCTGCAGTGAATGTGTGCTGTCAGAATGAGAGTTCAAACAGCTGATAAAAGCATCACAATAATCCACATGACTCCAGTCCATCAATAATATTATGTGAAGCAAAAAGCTTTGTCTTTGTAATAAACAAATCCATAATTATGATGTTTTTAAACTTAAAACCTCTTTTTGGACTCTCATTCTGACGGCATCTGTTCACTCCAGAGGATCCATTCGTGAACAAATAATGTAATGCAAAATTTCCCCAAATCTGTTCCAATGAAGAAACATGATGGCTTAAGTATAAATAAGTTTTCAGCAAATTAAACTTTTTGAGTGAACAATCCCTTTAAATAATTGTGCTTTTATTTTATATAAACACATTTTCTTTGATTTATTTACTTATTTTTTTTATTTGCTTTTATTTAATGTAATTCAAGTTTTGAATCATTATTCTGACTGACCATTTTATCTCTGTTGTAGTGACCTTTCCCACAGCAGTCAGTATGTTCAGTCTCTGGCTCTATGCACTCTGGCCTGCATGGGTTCAGCTGAGATGTGTCGAGATCTGGCACCAGAGATTGAACGGCTCCTCAGGGCCTCTAATTGTTATATCAAGAAAAAGGTCAGTTCATGACATTTTATGTCAATAAACATATAGTTTAAGTCATGTCATGTCAGCATCCAAACTAACACACTCCTGTTAAATTATGTTTTATTTCTGTGTACTGTTGATAATGATTAATGATTTAGGCCACGCTGTGTGCCGTCCACATAATAAGAAAGGTCCCAGAGCTTGCAGAGCTGTTTACTCCTTCAGCAAGGTCTCTGCTCTCTGAAAAGAACCATGGTTAGTGTTTCTTTTTGCAACCTATGATTAAACATTCAAAAAATAATATTATGTGCAGTGTTTTTAATATGATTTTTAAAAATAATTGCCTGACTCTTTCCACAGGGGTTTTGCATGGGGCTGTAGTTCTTATCACTGAATTGTGTGAGCATAATCCTGACACTCTTGATCAGTTCCGCAAGGTAATTCAAGTGAATTTTCTCCAAAGCCTTTAGTTTAACTACTCAGTTATACAGACTTTTATTATTATTTTTTTCTTACCATTTCATTAGGCTGTTCCTGAACTGGTTCAGATTATGAAAGGTCTTGTGACATCCAGTTATTCTCCTGAGCACAATGTAGCTGGTATCAGCGACCCTTTTCTACAGGTCTTGTTGGCTACAGTCAAACTCAATATCACTCTTTATTACAACACACTTTCTATATTTTATACTAAAGTCTCTGAATATTAGGGTTCGACTGGTCTCTTTCTGTCCCTCAGGTTCGCATTCTTAGATTGCTAAGAATCCTGGGCCACAATAATGACACTGCTAGTGATGCCATGAATGACTTGTTGGCACAGGTACAACAGAACAAACACACCCTGTGTAATGTAGTTATGTATATTTAAAGCAGAGTTTATAATGCTTGATCTTGGTGATTCTGATGCACAGGTGGCTACAAATACAGACAGCAGTAAGACTGCAGGCAGTGCTGTGCTGTATGAAACTGTCCTAACTATCATGGACATCAACTCAGAGAGCGGGCTTAGGGTTGGTTACAATTTCATATTCAGTTTTATGTTGAGTAGGGATTGATTTAAACGGGAGCGTGGACTGGCGTTTCTGTAGTTCATTTTGGGTCTTTAAATGCATCTAATTTATGTCTTTGAAGGTGCTAGCTGTAAATATTCTGGGCAGATTTCTACTTAATAATGACAGGAATATTCGGTAAGTTTCTTTATTTTAATGCTTCAATATTTAAAATAATTAAAATCTTAATTCAGTTAGATCTAACAGTTGTTATAATTTAACACCACATACATATTTTGGTTCACTACTGCTGTGAACCAATTGTACACTACTTTCTTGTCATATTTGAGCTGGCTTAGCAGAATGTTATGCAGAGGCAAAAGGTTAGCCAAGATTTTTTTTTTTTTTAAGAAATTACTTCATTACTTTTCAACAAGGATGGATTAAATTGATCAAAAGTGAGAGTAAAGACATTTGTAGTATTACAAAAGATTTATTTCAAATAAATACTATTCTTTTGAACTTTCTATTTATCAGCAAATCCTGAAAAAAATTATTCCACATAAATATTAAGCAGCATGACTATTTTCAACATTGATAATAAGATTTTTTTTGACCACCAAATCAGCATATTGGAATTATTTCTATAAGGCTGGAGTGATGCCTGCTGAATATTTAGCTTTGCCATCACAGGAATAAACTGCATTTTAGAATAGAAAACATTTATTTGAAATTGTAATAATATTTCACTATAGGACAGTTTTTATTTATTTTTGAGCAAATAAATGCACCCATGGTGAACATAATAGATTTCTTTGAAACTCTCACTGACCCCAAACTTTTGAACAGGAGTGCATCTTCAATTTTAGTCAGTGTCCTTTTGGAATAAGTGCAGATCTATTTCAGAATTTTTATGTAATTTTTAAGATCAAATTTGGGTGTCTGTAGTTCACATAGGTATATGTGGACTGCAGTGGCTTTAGATAAAGAATATGTGTTTTTAATATTTCTAATATAATGTAAGTATAATGTAAATTTGGAGCAGAAAATATCAATTGTAAATTCAGTCTCACAACCCTCAATGCAGTACACTCTCATTGTCTGTCTCCTCTCATCCATTACAGCTATATTTCAATGACATCTCTCCAGAAGATAGTGCAGACGGACCACAATGCAGTGCAGCGGCACAGAGGCACCATTGTGGACTGTCTGAAAGATCAAGACACCTCAGTGAAACGGTACTGTAAATTCTAAAAAGTGAAGATGCATTGAAATTACAGACATACAAATGGTCGTGTAATTACAGTTATTAATTCTGCTCTGTTTCTACTGCAGTCGTGCATTGGAACTGTCACTTGCCCTTGTGTCTGCTGTGAACATTCGCTCAATGATGAAGGAGCTGCTAATTTTTCTTTCAACCTGTCCCCCAGAGCTTCGATCTCAAACCACTTCTGGCATCTTCAACGTTGCTGAAAGGTATCAACAGTCCTTTGTACTTCATATCTACCTGTTCGTTTCATCCATTATATGTCTATTTGTCTGTGGCTCGGCCCTGTTCAGTTTTCAATGTGTCTCTCCTATTGAACACTCACATCTGAGCAAGTACCTCTCTTACGTTTGCTCTCATACAGGACAATGTCCAGTGAGTTGGTTTCTGTAAGGCATGCCTACGTTTTAATGCACATCCCCATCATTTCATTAACTGGCAATGTCAGTGTAAGCTAATTAAAATTCATGAGCTCAGTCTTTGCTATTTTGTGACGTCTCAGCACACCATAATTGGCCCACCCATTCTAAAACGCATCAAGTAGGAATCTCAATATATTGCCATTGTCTTTTTTGTTTTCTGTGTTAACTTGTCTATCTTTGTGTATGTGTCAAGTCACAGGCACTGAACAGCACTGGTCTTTGTGTCTTGGACAGGTATTCCCCTTCTAAGCGCTGGCACATTGATACCATCCTGCATGTACTCACCACGGTAAATAGCCACTGCTACGCAACCAAACCAGTTACATACCTCCTAAAATATGATGAAAAGTCATCCCATTGCAAATAAACTGATGTTCAGTTTCATGTTGTTTGGTTATAGTTCGTCAAAAATGTCATAATAACAGTCAACACAGTATTATTTTCTTTCTTCTATGAAACAATTGGACATCTTAGGCATAATGTTAACTCACATTTCCATGCAATGAAAATAAATGGGAAATTTTACTGGTAAATGGTAGTATACCAGTAGTATACGTATACTATTGGTGTGCATTATTTCATGTCTTCTGAAGCCATACTATAGCTTTGTATGAGGAACAGACTTTAATCTTGTTTGGTAAAATCTCCTAAAACTCACTTTCATGTTTCTCGTCAAATGTACGTAGCCCTGCACATGACATGCAGACAAAAATATATCGCCATAGCCATTAATTAGGAAATTGTTCCCTCATTTCAGTTAAATCATGGCCAGAAATAAAAAAATATTTATTTTTCTTCTGCATGTCATGTTCAGGGCTCTATAAAATGAGTTTGAACAACATGAGAGAATCAATTATTTAAATTTAAATGATGTACACCTCTCTTAGGCGGGGGGCGATGTAAGAGATGAGACTGTGCCCAACCTAATCCAACTCATCACTACTGCATCTGAGCTTCACTGTTACACTGTTCACAAACTCTATAGAGCACTTGTAAAAGAAATTTCACAGGTAAGTACACTTTTATTTGCTTATTAGTCTGTAAACAATATTACACATGTGTAAGTGCTCTTTTACAAGAGATGCATTCTGGAATCTTGTGTGTTTTAGCCATTGAGCATCTCTGGACCATGAATACAACATTTTTAGGATGTTGTCCCATTTTTTTCAAGCATTTTTGATTTATATATGCCCTTTGTAAGTGCTTGTGTGTAATAGACAGTTTATCTTCACAGCAACCCTTGGTCCAAGTTGCATGCTGGTGTATAGGAGAATATGGAGACCTGCTGCTGAAGGGCGAGTGTGAGGAGATTGAGCCTGTGCAGGTAAACAGATATCAAAATTATATAGAAGGCATTTGTGGAGCACCAATCAGTGTCACTATAGAATCAATGGGAATCTGACAGATAAATTGATACATATAGTGTATTTTATGTTGCAAGTCACTTGCAGAAAAGTATCCAAAATGACTTTTTGAACAAGTACCATAATGGTGCCAAGTTGTTCTCTTTTTGGAGTATCATGTAAATATCATTGTACATGAATATTCTAGTTATTGTGGTAGGGCTGAGCCGTTAACTAGTCAATAGACTAGCATGCTTTACTTTTTGCATGTAAATTTTAATAGTAACTGAGATTGTCAGCAAGATAAAAACCTTCTGAGAAGTTGTGTCTCCCAAACCTACCCAATTATAATTATCCTTAAAACCAACTAGTCAGTTTTGAAAATATGTAGTTTTGTACTTCTTTACACTCTGTATGAAATTACCATGGTACTAATAGCTGATGCCACCCCTTTACCACCAAAATTATTGTTTTGTAAGGATAGAGTAAACTGAGTTTTGGGCTTTTTCTGTCGCTAGGTTACTGAGGATGACGTCCTGGATGCCTTGGAAACAGTTCTACAGTCTCACATGTCATCGCCCGCAACCAGAGGCTTCGCACTCACTGCTACCATGAAGCTGAGCACTCGTATCACAGACAATGTCGAGTGAGACATGCTTTTATGAAATACTGGCAAGTTAGACAGAATTTAAAAATGATGGTTGAACCAATTACGTTCGGGCCAATTATTATTTAAAAGTTTTACTATATTTTTTTCTTAATATATCAAAAATAAAACACTAAAAACAAATGCTACAAGTGAGTTTAGGCATCTCAAAATCTCATTTTGAGATCTGCTAAAGATTACATTTAATGGTGTTATTCATGTATTAGGGTTTTTTTTACCTTATTTTTTTTATTAACTTTAGCATTCAGTTGATTAAATGTGACAGTAAAGTCTGACAAAAAAATCAATTTCAAATAGATGCTATTCTGTTTATGCTATTCAAAAATTTAGCTTTGCCATTACAGGAATAAATAACATTTTAAAATATATTAAAAAAGAAAACTTTTATTTTAAATTGTAATAATATCTCAATATCTTTACTGTATTTTATCAAATAAATGCAGCGCTGGTGTACAGCTAAAAAAGGCTGATAACTTATGGTATCGAATACGTACATCCCTAGGGAAAAAAATCATTCACACAAACATACTTTATTTGTACTTTATCTGTTTGGTCTTACATCTTTTTCATCTTTATGTTTTTTTTCTCAATCAGCCGAATCAGAAGTATTGTCAGTATCTACGGCAGCTGCATTGACCTGGAACTTCAGCAGAGAGCGGTCGAATATAATGCACTCTTTAAGAAATATGACCACATGAGGTACCGCCGTGTGTTTTCATAGCATATTATTGTTCATTAAAAAACATCATGCATGAATGGTGCTGCTTTTCAATGTTTTCTTCTCAGAGCTGCAGTATTGGAGAGAATGCCTGTGATGGGTAAGAACTCACCTGGCCACACTAATGGAGACACATCAGGAGAAAATAAGGAGCCTGACCCATCCAAACCCAAACCAGTTGAGGCAGGCTTGCTCTCAGAACCAGCAAGCCAGGTAATAATCATAGGATATTGTATTTAGACATAGAACTGTTAAACAGTAGTGAAATCTTTTTTTGTATTTAAACTTCTGTTAAAGGTGTGTGACCTTTTGGATCTCTTGGGTGGGACGGACACACCTCTTCAGCCCAACCCTGCCCCAACCAGCACTCCAACAACTACCTCTAGCACAGATCTTCTTGACCTGCTGGGAGGACTGGAGCCGACACCAGGTGGGAACATAGATACCTGAAGAACTCACCATTCCTCCAACTGCATTTTTATCTTTTTTTCCCTGAAAGATATACAAGTTTGGGATCATAAAGATCTTTTTTTTTAATCTGCAAAAATGCATTAAATTGATCAAAAAATGGCAGTAAAGACATTTACAGTGTTACAAAACATATCTATTTCAAATAAATGCTGTTCATTTGAACTTTCTATTAATCAAAGAATCCTGGAAAAAAATGTGTCATGGTTTCCACGAAACTGTTGTGTTTATGTGCATGTAGTTCTCACTGAGACAGTCTATGAGAAGAATGGATTGAGGCTGAAGATCCAATGTGACAAACAAACAGAAACCGAGGTCATGGTCACCCTTATTGGCTCTAACTCCGCTCAGAATGACATCACCAACTTCAGTCTTCAAGCAGCAGTGCCAAAGGTGTGTACCTGCTCCACTTTTAAACTTAGCCGTTTTAGCACACACAAGCAGCAGATAATTTCAGCAGCCATATTAACAGGTCACAGCATTCACACTGTTCACGAATATTAGTTCTGCACTGAACACTTTTTTGCTTCATGCTGCACTTTGAACTCAGGAAAACTCACTGAATCCAAACTATTTAAGTAGATTATATTATGTACTTCAGAGTTTTGGTTACGTTCTGTGTAGATTAATTACTATATGGTAGGGATGCACGATATATCGGCCACCATATCGGTATCGGCCGATAAATGCTCATTTTTTCTGTTATCGGTATCGGCCCGATAAGAAAATTTGGCCGATATCTTAAAGCCGATAAATAATGCATTATTTCCTTCAGAGACACTTCAGATGCACGCTATCGGTTATCGGTATAGGCCAAAATTTTCATATCGGTGCACCCCTACTATATGGATGTAATATGGTTTTCCACCACATGTAGATTAAAATTCCCAATAAGTTTTAGATATATTTAATGGCATTCCTGATAACCATTTTATAATTGATGGCATTTCTTAAAATGAAGTACTCTGTTATTGTTTAGTTACCTTCAGTTGAACACGCTGTAGCTTTGAAGATTTTTTCCTTTTAAAACCCCACTATTTTTATAACTTATGATGATTTTTATCATCATTACTTTAGAAAATTGGTCTTTGATTATTAATTATTTTTAATTTGCTTTAAATTTCTTTTAACATACAAATACCCTGTAAAAAAAAATGCTTAATGTTTTGTTATTAAGCAGGCCTTACTATTTCTATTTTATTTTGTAAAAATCTATTTACACGTTTTAACTTGAGAAAGAAATTACATTTTTCAGAAGCATTTGAATGCTGTCATCTCTTAAAAACTATAATATATCCCCTTTAGAGTGTTCAGCTGCAAATGAAGGCTCCGAGTGGTAATGTGATTCCAGCACATGGCCTTGGTCAAGTCACACAGACTGTTGTACTCAACAATCCTAACAAGGCAAGTCTACCCTGCTTATTCTTGTGCAGCTGTCTTTCTCACTGAGCTAATCAGCACTATTTATGCACAAGCTTGACTATACTTTTATATCCCCCCTATAGGTCAGCCTTAAGATACGGATCCGAGTGTCTTACTCAAATCAGGGTGTAATGCATCAGGACACAGTACAAATCGACTCCTTTCCTAGCCCAGCCTGTCAGCCACAATCAGCCCTTTGTGACACCTACACGAGTTCAGCATCTCCATAACTGTCTTTTCCATTAAGATGGAGATTTAAGGAAATAGGCAGCTGTCTGTCAACCTCTCTATTATGGACTAATCGCTGTCCCAGCACAGATTCGATACAACTGGTTTTTATTAAGTGTTATCTTGGTTTGAATTGTCTAGAAGAACAAAGTGTGGTTTCATGTGCTGTCGTTACTGCGCAAGATTAAACAGTCAAACAAATGCTCACTATTATTAGATAAGATCCTTTATGCACTGTCTCTAAATAAGTTGAAGAACTTGAATTACTGATATCCTTCATGTGTACATCCGTAACTATTTCTGGGAACAAACATGAGCTGTGAGGTCAGTTGAGCTCCAATTGCATTACTGTTATCAAGCCTTTCTCGTCATCATTTTTTGCCATTTTACCTTTTCCTCTCAAAGTCTCGAGATATTCCTAGAGCACCATTGTATCATTTTATTGACAGTGAATGTGAACTCACATATTTAGAATATGTACGATTCAAATAGGGTGCAATGCATCAGGACACAGTACAAATCGACTCCTTTCCTAGCCCAGCCTGTCAACCACAATCAGCCCTTTGTGACACCTACACGAGTTCAGCATCTCCATAACTGTCTTTTCCATTAAGATGGAGATTTAAGGAAATAGGCAGCTGTCTGTCAACCTCTCTATTATGGACTAAACGCTGTCCCAGCACAGATTCGATACAACTGGTTTTTATGAAGTGTTATCTTGGTTTGAATTGTCTAGAAGAACAAAGTGTGGTTTCATGTGCTGTCGTTACTGCGCAAGATTAAACAGTCAAACAAATGCTCACTATTATTAGATAAGATCCTTTATGCACTGTCTCTAAATAAGTTGAAGAACTTGAATTACTGATATCCTTCATGTGTACATCCGTAACTATTTCTGGGAACAAACATGAGCTGTGAGGTCAGTTGAGCTCCAATTGCATTACTGTTATCAAGCCTTTCTCGTCATCATTTTTTGCCATTTTACCTTTTCCTCTCAAAGTCTTGAGATATTCCTAGAGCACCATTGTATCATTTTATTGACAGTGAATGTGAACTCACATATTTAGAATATGTACGATTCAAATTTCTCAACCTCATTTTGTGTGTGTGAAACCACAAATATCCATCGTTTATTCTTCTTTCATCCAAACAAAATACAATAAATCATATATACGGTATAATGCACTGTTTGAGTTTTAGTCAGCATCTCTTTAATGATACAACATGGCTTAAAGAGCCAGGGTTGTTTTAGTTAACTAAAACCTTTATGACCACAATTAAAACCATTATACTTAACTAAAACACTTGTTACCTGAAATAAACTTTGAAATTAAAAAAAAATATTTTATTTGAACCAGTTGCCATAGCAACATTTCTCATTTTCATTTAGTTTAACTTGATGTACTAAACTAAATATACAGACATACAACAAACTAAATGAAAAAAAAATATTTTTTTAAAATTCAAAATATTACTAAAAAAATACAAGTTTCTCAGTACTAAACACTGTCAAGAGCTGGGTGAGGAGAATGAGTTCAATTTATTTTTTTTAAATAGCAAGGGATAATGCAAACTAATTTTCTTTATGAGCCTTTATAAGGGAGCAGTGTCTATCTTAAAACTTAAGTAAACACTTCAAGTGCACTAGTTTTTTTACAGTCATATACTGCAGAATGAAAAGGGCAGAAACAAACTTCAACATGAACTAAAATTTAGGTTGTAAACTGTTCAGAATGCATATGCATATGTTCACTGTGATCACACTAACGTGATTTATGAAAAGCCAAATGTCCACTTTTGGCTGTAAACACCAGAGCCTCCTGGCAATCCTGCTGTTTGTTTTGATGTACATGATAACACAGATTATTTCTATTTACAATCTTAACAGAATAGATTAGAGGAAAGACACTGGGTGTCTGCAGGGCTAGTGCAGGTTTTGGCCTCCTCGGAGAGCCAGAACTAAATGCAGAACAGATCCTCCCTGGATCTTGTAGTCAGCAGCAGTCTTCTCATCATTCCTGAAATAAAGAAGGACAGGTGAGAATGATTTTTCCCCTCAATAGCTGAATTCAAACTGACGTATTAACGGGGAACTTTACATTTGTTTTCCGCTGTAAATGAGTCTTTGCTGTTGTGGTGGGATCCCCTCTTTTTCCTCCACCCTCTCTTTGATTCTCTCCACCTTGATGGTAAAAGAGATGAAAATAAATTTCCAAATACTTCCAAAGATAAAGAAATACGATCCACATTTTAAGCACAACAATCATACCTTGTCTGTAGGCTCGATGTCAATTTCTATTTCTTTGCCTGTGAGTGTCTGAGAAACGATACAAAATTGTTTTGTTTCCGATACACCGGATTCACTCAACTACTAATTCACTTTGACAAGTCGGTTAATCTTTCATTCAATTCAACACATCAAATACCAAGTGTTGGTAATACTGGACAGAATAAACCAGGTTCAAACAGATTATTGAAACTCACAGCGGCCGCTACAAGCCAAGACAAAAATCACTTACCTTAACTTTAATCAACATATTGATGGCTGTATTTTAGCTCATACAGATTAAACAGAAATTAGATAATATTTTTAACAATAGTAATTGTTAAAAACCTAGTGCAAATGAACCGGCTAAAATGCTTCTGCAGGAAAAAGCTCCCTAACTTCCCGTGTATCTGAAATAAACTCCGGGTGTTTTGGTAGAAACGCGATGGTTCCGCTTTTCGACGTCTTTGATGGGCGCGTTCGAAACAGCTTCACGAAGCTTCTTCTTCTCTCGAGTTTTTTGGCGGATTGGCAAACCAAGGTGCATGTCTGGAGTGTGAAACGTACACGGTTCAGCTATGAATTATTCAACTATTATAGATAATAACAAATGTTTTTTTAATAATAATAATAAAATAAACCAAATTTTTTTTTACGTAAATAAATACAAAATTCCAAACTTAAAACTCTTTCCATTAATCTTGTCTTTTTTAAATACTTAAACAATTCTCCATATATTCTTGATTGCATTACCTCATAACCTAATAGTGTCTTTAGAGATAGATATACTATTAATTCCCATCAGTTCCAGTTCTTGGAACATCTGATGTCTTTCCCTTTCATACGCTATACATATTAAAAGAACATGCTCAACCGTTTCTGGTAGACCACATTTATCACAATTGCCTGTTTCATGTTTCCCTATTATGTCAGTCATTCTTGAGACATGGGACAAAACAGGTCCAGCAAGGGTAACTGCTATTAGGTTTAAAAATAAAAATATTTTAACTTTTAAATGTCATGAGGGATTAATAATAGAATGTATTTAACACAATTATCACCTTCAATTAAATTTTCTCATCATTATACCAAATCTATGTTTCTTAATGTCCTCTCACTACATCTAAAACAGTGTGTCCACAGAGAAGGGTTCAATCATTCATATGCAATAAAATGGATAAAAATTCTAGCTGTTGCCCATACATTTTTATATTCAGAGAAGGATTCATTTTCTTATTCGAAAAACATATTACCTGTGTTTTTGCCACAGAAAATCTGAAACCACACCAAATCACTTTATTCCCACCAATATTTTCCAACACATTTAAACTCAACTTCTCGCATGGATTGTAGAAATTAATTACATTAATTACAGTAGCTACCCCACCTCCATTCCCTTGTTTCCTATCTTTCCGAATTATTGTATATCCTTGTAATGTAAAATTCAACTGTGGCTTAAGCCAAGTTTCTTGTATACATATTATATCTGGGCTGCTTTCTTTCTTGGATATATATTCTTTAAATTCTTGACCATTTGCAATAAGACTTCTAGCATTCCACTGTAAAATTATAAATACCATTAAGAGCCACCACATCCTGATTGCGAGCTTGTTACATATACTTTTAGATTTTCATTTATCATGTCTACAGAAATACCCTTTATCTCCAAATACTTTTCAGCTGCTTTGATTATTATCTTGATTCTTTCTGTCCGGCTATCAGTTTGAGCAGAACAGTTGACAACTTCTGCCATAAACGACACAAATGACACTTTGTCTGTGATCTTTGATATCTCTTTCTTTTCATCCTGTTTGCTTTTCGTTTTTTGTTCAGGTAATGATACCCTACTACCCCCTACTTCATTCTTCTTTCCAACTTTCTTTAGCGCTTCAGAATACGATATCCCTTCCTCGACTCTGACCGTCTGAACTTGCGCCGCCTGCTTCCTCACCTTACATCCTCCGTATCCCGCACTGTGCTCTCCTCCGCAATTACAGCATTTGGGACTAATTTCTTGCCCACATTGACCATATTCATGTTCACCCCCACATCTTGCGCATCTCTGTTTACCCCTGCAAACTGCCGCCACATGCCCGTACCTTTGGCACTTATAACATCTCAGAGGAGGCGGAATATATGGCCTGACCATATAACTTACAAATCCTAAGAAGACTCTGCTAGGTAGCTTATTTTCATCAAAGTGAATCATGACTGAGAGACTGTCAATTTTTTCATTGTTTCTAGTACACCGCAATCGTTTCACGTCGAACACTGTCGCTCCAGTTAAATTTTTCTTAATCGTTTCAACTTGAACATCAGGAGATACTCCTGATATTACTCCTTTAACCCGTCTTTTGTCTTCTGGAATTGAACAAATAACTTTTTGTCCTAGAACCGATTTTATTCCTAAAGCCACTTTTTGTTGTCTGTTATCATTACAAAACAACAAAAGTCTACCTTCTCTTAAAGTCTTAACACTTTCCATCATTACGATCTTTTCCTTCAGTGCTTTAGACAGTTTCAACGGGTTAATTGCATTCAAAGATCCAGCAGCAAACTTCATCAATACCTTACACTCTTCTTTTCTTTTCCTTGACATATGACTTCCATTCTCACTGTCTGTTTCAGATATATTTCCACTAATTTTCTTTCTTTTCCTATTTACCACTACATTCCATTCATCTCCATTACCTCCACTTTCCGCGCCACACAATTCATCCTCCATTTCCGGATCACTTCCGGAATCAACGCCACTTCCTACCATGCACGCTCCAGTCACAGACCAGCTGTTGCCAATCCGCCCCCACAGACAGGGGTCGCAAGTTCTCAATAGAGTTCAATGGAATTTACCTCCTCCGCCCACTTTAGGCTTAAAAAATGCTCTTCTGAACCCTACGAGTGACGTCACGGACACTACGTCCATGTTTTTTTTACAGTCTATGGTGGCGACATTTTTGTTTTTGTTTTTTCTGTTCAATGAATATACTTTATTTTTGTTCAGTGAATATACTTTCTTTTTTCGATCATTTTCAATATCCAATTAAAATAGTCACAGATTTTGATATTTTCCTCTCTCACTGATTTTTTTTTTATTTTTTTTTATTGAATCACTCAAATTCAACACTTTACAGTAGCCAGGGGGTGAACACAAAGGAAAAATAGATACAAAATTACAGTGAAATAAAGAGAAAATAAAAAATAAATTACATAAAAACATGGAAATGTTTACATACATTAATACACTTAACAGCTTTCTTGTTTATCAAATTGTAAATTGATTTTAGGTATTGTTTAACTTCTGATTTCAAAATGAGAAACAATGGTTTATAATTGCCGTACTTGCATTTATGTATACTAAACTTTGCCAGCAAAAGTAATAAACGCATCTCAAACCCCGTTGCACACCGTTTCCAGGAAACATGTCGTTCAAACCGGAAACCATAGCAAAACGGTACACACCGGTTTGAGCTTGAACTTGCCCCAGCTGTTGCCAATCCGCCCCAAAAGGGTCTGGCTGCAGCTGGCGCTTGCACTCTCAGACACTTGCACTTCCGCTAGCGACGTCACTTGCAGTCTTTATTATTTTTTATTTTGTTCTATTTGTTGATTACTTTTTGTTTGAATCTCTCAACATTTTACAACAGTAGCCACGTCTGAGAGTGCAAGCGCCAGCTGCAGCCAGACCCTTCTCAATCCGCCTGCACACCGAACGAAGCTTCGAAACATTTGTGAATCTTTTGTTTCGAATCAATGTTTCGGAGCGCGTATCAAACCGGCCAGGTCACGTGATTTTGGCAAACGAAGCTTCGTTACGTCACACCGTTTCGAAACGTTTCGAAACTTCGATGGTTCACCACTAGGGGGTGTTGATCTCAAAGTGAACCCATGAACCACTTCTGGTTGCCCAGTTAATCATGTGACATGAAATCCCACGAAATTTTACTATAAAAAATAAAGAATAGGCCTATTCAGGGCCAGATGTTGTGGGGTAAACAGAGGATCTTCCATTTAACACAGATGGCTATATAGTTTAAAAAATGTGTGAAAACATTCAGTACTTTCAACCTACAAATCACATCATACCTTAAAAATAACAAAATGAGCTTACGATAGAATTAAATCCACCTCCTTCTCCTGACTGATAACACTACTCTTGCCTGCTGGTTTTTATAGACAGCTCTAATGAACACAATTAAAAAATTACATAAATCAATTAATTCATTAAATAATTAATTTAGTTCATTGTGTGTTAAGGGTTCGATTATACTTAAATAAAACACATAACACAAGCACTAATATTTAATAGTATTTATGTATTTATTATTTATAAAAAAAAATGGTATTTCTAAAAAAAGTTCTTGATACTTTTTCAACGTTTTCACCAGCAGATGTCGCCAGCACGTGCTGTTTCAAATGCTTCGAACCATCGAATCATTTTTCGAAGCAATTGGTTCAATTGATTCAATGCTTCGAAAAGCTTCGTTTCTCCCATCATGATTAAATACTGCTCACTTTTCATTTCCTCCCCAGTCAGGTGCCAGCTGTTATAAATTACTGATTAGACCAGGTAGCACAATTCAGCTGCTTACAGAGAGCATTTGGTTTGCGTCTCACTAGCTCTGCACTACCTGATCATGAAGTACCTGCTAGGTTTTTTAGTTTTTGCAATTGCCACGGCATTTGACGTGTCTGAAGATAGTAATGGCGGTAATTTTTATTATGGCACGAGAAAAAATATGATGCATTATAAGTTAACCAACATCTAGAAGAATCCAACTTTAGCTGGTAGTTGTGTTTTGGAACACAGTAGTTGATCATTAGCTGGTTGACTCACCACCATGTTTTAAAGACCAGTAGAAACCTAGTTTATTGCTAATTATCTGATTTTGAAACCGGGTTCTAAACACAGATACCAACTTAAGTTTGATTTTTGTAGAGTCGTTCAATTTTCTTCAACTTTCAGGCATGCAATGAGTAATCCCTCTCTCCCTTTTTCTATAGATATCCAAATTACATGTGAAGAGCGTTCTGTTCATGTTAAGTGGAAAGTGGACAAAACAATGACTGGAAATCCTACTCGTCTTTTCTTGGGTAGCTGCTTTCCTTCACAATTCTCAAATGCGTCAAATGGAGCAGAAGCAGACTTTTACTATCCACTTAACGCTTGTGATTTCAGACGAATGGTAAGTTTGATTTCACTAATCGCTGAATCCTGAAAATGTTGATTTTTATTTATTTTTTTTCTCCATTCCAATTAGGCAACATGGAAATACTTGGTGTATGAGAACAAGCTAACCTACAGGCCGTTGCCAAAGCCCTCCCCTCCTTCTTTCAGCTATCCAATTAGATGCGTGTATGACAGGTAACTACAACTAGGTACTACAGGTCTTCACCAGGACTCTCGATCCCAAAACATTGCCATTGATGTACAATAATTTAAATTGTTATCAGGCCGAAGGGTTGGACTCCTACCTTCCAGAGCTCTTCTACTGGTGTTATCCAAGGTCATGGAGAACTGGCCTTTCACATGGCAATTCTCAATTGTAAGTAGGCAATGCTTGATCTACTGATTCTATTGGTCTTGTTATAACAATAACTTTCATATCATAATCCCTCCAGATGATTTCAGTGGCCCTGCAGAATCCAATGTCTTTCAACTGGGATCTTTTGTTCCTATCTGGGCTGGTGTTAACCAGCAAGCCCATCAGCCTCTGCTGCTGCTTCTGGAGGAATGTGTAGCCTCCACAACACTCGAAATGTACCCAGATACTCTTACATACCCACTCATTACCAATAAAGGGTGTGTACATTTGTTATTCATTGAAATATCCATTAGTCAGCACATTATTTTCTGTAATTTAGTGGCCATATTTCTATAATTGACTTAATGTGAACCCATTGTAGGTGTCTTGTGGATGGTAAGAAAAGCTTCTCCAAGTTTTTACCAAGGTATCACTCCTCCTCGATCCTGCTTCACCTTCAAGCTTTCAGATTCGCTGTGGGACAAGACGTGAGGGACTCCCTTCATTGGAATATGGCAAGTTATTAAACGTCTGAACTTGTTCCTGCCTATTCTTTCCCTGCAGGTCTACATCCATTGCAAATTAGTTGCGTGGGACCCTGACCTCCTCAATGAAGAAAAGAAGGCCTGCAATTATAATAAAGCCACAGGAGAGTAAGTGTAAATTTGATTTGTATTTAAACTCCTTCATTATTAAATGTAAGTTGATTTGATTTATTGGAAAATATCGAATAATGCTGCTTCATTAACAGGTGGGAGCTTTTAGACGACCCATTCCAGAGTTCTCTTTGTCAGTGCTGTGAATCAACATGTCAAGGCCGTGGAAAGAGGGACACGGATTCCGGTAAATCAAAAGCATAATGCCAAATAACTAATGTTAAATATGGCAAACACTGGAACGTGGCTTTAAGTTAGCATGCAATGTGTCTGGATTACAGCACCTCAAGGACTGGTACTAAAGTCTGTGCTGGGACCTTTGACATTTACAGAAGATTCACTGTGATGTTACTCCGACATGTCATCCGTAATATTTTGTAATTATGTTCTTAGAATTATTTAATTTTGTCTTCTAGTATTAGGTTATGCATATTATAGTGGTTTGTTTTTCCTCCTTGGTAGGCTGAGTGGCTGTCTATATTGATGCAATGGATAACTGACAGGTCAGTGGAGTGTACACTCTACATGATATTTTGGTAATAAATGACCATTGTGTACAGTGGAATAACTTCTCCCCCATTTTTTTCCAGGTGCTGGATTCCTGATCTGAGTGATTGAGTAGGAGTGGCCCAAGAAGTCTTCAGATTTGTTTCACTGCTCCAACTTTTATGCATCGTGTTGATTAAAAGACTGTGAAACTATTATTTGAAACTTTCTTACTGTGATCGGTCACATCACACATTTGTCTTTAAGGATAGCTCATAAATTTACCTCTATTTCAACAGTTATATAATTAAATTGATTTCTCCCAACTAAAGGAGCAGGTTATAGCATGCATTGTAGGAAAACTTAAGAGTACATTAAAATGCCTTGAGAAACTTGGAAATCTGGCGAATTCGTTTTTGTAAAAAAAAAAAATGGAAATGTAGTAATTGTATGCTTGCTCAGGTCAAATTAAAATTGAAATTAAAATGTACAGAAAGTACATTTTGCAGATATTCAGAGCCTGAGCTTGTAAAACTGTTTTTGCAGCCTGCTATAATGCTGACTGGGAGTGATTCCTTCAAAAAGCAATAGTGTTTAAGAGTTATGATTTGGCAAATTTTGCCAGAACTGTCAAAAAGCAAATTAATTAATTAAAAAAAAATGCATGTTGCAAAAAATGCTCTACCTAGCATTCAAATAGGTTCACAACCTAGCAGTGTAAAACTAAATATGTATCCAAAACAAAGTTAACATGAAAATGTTGTACATGACACTAATTTCTTGAACACTACATTAGAAATATTTGTCACATTTTGTATGATCAGAGTTGGAGCATTAGCAGCTGATGTTCATTAAGCTCAATGCATTTCAGATGTGAATACTTTAATTAGGTTAGCTATCAATCAAAGTGCATAAGTATGTCCTTGAAGTAGGCAACAGTGTGCTGTTGGAATGCCTTCCTTTTTGATGCTTGTTTTTTTAATTCTGGCTATTTTCTTAGTGGCACAAGCAGGTAATATAATATGAGGCTTGTACCAGATGGAGCATTTTAACACCACATTGCACACTATTGCTGAGTTTTGTACACACTGAAGTCTATCTTCAAACTCACCTCCCATCAGCAATCACTGTGGACTGTGGCAAAAACTCTGTCTCTGTGTGATGGGTTGATGCAGACCCTCAAGTGGATCCATCCCTGCTCCGCCTGGGTAACTGTCCTCCAACCCAGGTTTCAGTAAAATCTCAAGGCTCAGAGGCAGTGTTCTATGCTGAATTTTGGGCTTGTAATATTAGGAGGCTGGTGAGTTCAGTGAAGAATTTCCGTTATTCTTCATTAGTAAAGGGTAACAGATTTGCCCTCTGATTTACTTGTGTTTGGAAGTATGAGCCACTGAGCTATTAGTTAATAGCTCTTTCCTATGAGGAGCAAAGGAGTACTTAACAGTTTTTAAAATGGAATTCTTTGGGCCATATTCAACACTTAAAACTTTGCATTGTTGGAGACATTTGTACATGGAAAAAGAGACAACTAGAAGTTACTGAGATTGGTTTATCTGCTGAGAAAAGTAACCCTGCTTGTTCTTGTTGGATTCAGCAGTGGTCTAGATGACAAAAGGTTGTGCATATAGTTAAATGCATTCAAATGGCAACAGAGTATAGAAAAGTATTAAAGTAATTTATTCAGTAATCTATTCTTCAATCTCTTTCCCTTCATAGGTGACAACTAATGAGATTATATTTGAGGCCGAGATCACTTCTCCCACATTGTCAAAAGCAACACCAATTTATTACTCTGTGGCCTGTGCATATGAAGGGTGACATCTTTGTTTATTAATGTATTTGAAGACCCAAGATGCCTTGCTCTATTTTAATAAGGCATATTGCTGCTTGAAGACCTTCTATGATTAATGTACAGTGGGTACGGAAAGTATTCAGAACCCCTTAAATTTTTCACTCTTTGTTATATTGCAGCCATTTGCTAAAATCATTTAAGTTAATTTTTTTCTTCAATGTACACACAGCACCCCATATTGACAGAAAAACACAGAATCGTTGACATTTGGGGGTCTGAATACTTTCCGTACCCACTGTAGATCAAAACTGCTGCCTTTCTTTCAGGCCAGAAGACTGGGCGCCTCCTTTGTATGACCCCCTGCTGTTTCATACACATGGCCAGGGAGATCTGGCCTTTCGTATAGCGCTCATGAAGGGTGTGTATACACTGAGACATTCTTGATGACTTGAATAAAAAAATGGTCTAATAATTTGTAGATGACTTTAGTGGTGTGGCCACTACCACAATATTCTCACTAGGCTCAACAATCCCAATTGCTGCCTCAGTTGCCCAGCAGAACCATCAGCCATTAATACTGCTGCTGGATGAATGTCTGGCATCCACAACACCAGAACTGGGTCCAGATTCTCATGTTTACCCACTCATTACCAATAATGGGTATGTGTGAAAACGAGATGTGGTCTTTCTGGATCCAAAAACATTTTCATGTTCCACAGCAGTGGAGTGAGTAGCACAATTCTTTGTCTTGATGCCCTTTAAAATGTATTACTTTTTTTTTTTTTTTTTTTTTTTTTGCAAAAATAAAAATACAAACTCGAGGTTTCTGCTAAGAAAGCAATTGTCAGAGATCAGGCTAAGTCTCCAAGCTTTCAAGTTTGCCATTGGAGAAGATGCAAGTTCGTTCTTTCGTTCGTTCGTTCTTTCGTTTGAATTTTTTTTGCATCATCCCCAGGTCTACCTGCACTGCAGGCTTGTGGCATGGGACCCAAGTGACCTGGATGGTGGCAAGAAAGCTTGTCAATATGACAGGATCAGCTCACGGTATGATAATTTAAAATTGAAGGCCTCTTGTAGAACTCCTGAATAGGCTCTTTCTCTTTTTGCAGTTGGGTGCTGATTGATGATCCATCCCAGAATTCTCTCTGCAGCTGCTGTGACACTAACTGTCAAGGAAGAAAGAAACGAGGAATAACAGCAGGTCACTGTTCACTGTATTATTGCTTCCCATACGTTACTTTGCCATAAAGTGAAGATTAAATATTTAGCCACTATTTCACAAGTGTGAAAAGAATCATTAAGTATTGAGTTTTACTACTGGGCATGAACTGACTTGACTGCATAATCTACAGATTCCTCCGCTTTAAATTCTGTTATTGGGCCTCTGGTTATTATTGAAAACTGAGGACTGGGTCATACCTTGGATTTGACAAGGTTTGCTGTCGTATTGTTTATTATTATTTTATTTACTTTCCCTTATGTGACATCTATTGTGTTGAATTACTTCCAAAGATTGCCTCCAAGCCACGGGAGTTGCTTTGGACATCCTAAGGGTTGAGCTCTACCTGTTCCTGTTCAACTGCTGCGTTTCTTGAGAGAAATAAATCATTATAAAAGTGGATGTTGTTCGTTATTACATAGTGTGTGTGTGTGTGTGTGTGTGTGTGTGTGTGTGTGTTGTGTGTGTGTGTGTGTGTGTGTGTGAGAGAGAGAGGGGGAGAGGGAGGTGTTTTTTTTATTTATTTTATTTTGTTTTTTTTATATACTTATTAACTGCCCCAGAACCATTTTGTTTTTAGTGTGAAACAATGCCTGGGCCAGAAAAAAATACCTGCTACTAAAATATTCTGAAATTGATACTTTTTTCCTTCCAACTTCTGGAAACAAATGAGCACACTTGATGGTGATCCAGCAGTTGTGATGGACAAAAGCATAGAGTATGAATTTGGAAAGTGATTTTGTGCCTTCACACTCACTCTAGCAAAGACACTTAAAACCACGTTTTCTAACTTTACTACACTGTCCAAGAGATGGCGCCAAAACCGTTTACTTCAGGAATTCTCCAACGGTTCGCTCACTCGACTCGAGGACAAGTTGAGAGAGATTTGCTACGTTACTCTTAACAGCTGCAGGTAAATTATTCAGATAAACATAACGTTCGTAAAAATAAATTGTTTATACTATGACAAACAAGTATTTTACCGCAGTCCACAGTTTGCTAGCATTGTAAGATTAGCAAAAAAACGTGTTATTGCAGCATAACGTTACATCTCTTAATGGTATCAACATCCTTTAATATTAATTTTAAGGTTAGTTTTTTTTAGGTGGCCTCTTTCATAGAAGTGAAATGAACTGGTTTCACTGTAACAATTGTTATGTGAGAGAAGGGAAAAAGTTCGTAGTGTCCAGTTGTGGCCATATATTTTGTGAGAACTGCATAAATACAAGTGAGTAACGTAACGCAATACGCTCTTCTTGTTTTTGTTTGCTATTTTGATTGGTTTTTATTGTATTTTATTTTTATTTCATTTTCGAGGCTACTGTGAATCACTAAGTGTAATATCCTCCTAAAGGTCAGTGCGAAATTTGTCACGCCAACTGCAACTACCTTCACATATCTGATCAGGTAAGTCCAACCCGCACTGAGAAACCAGATGATCTCAGCAACATTCACACAGAATATTGTTTTTTAGAAGGCCTTGCTCCACAGGGGGGCCTGGGTGGGTCTGGCCCACCTTGGAAACTATGCTAGTATGTACCCACCCCCCAACTTTCCAGCTTTACCCTGAGGGTCCTGTTGCACAAGTCAAGTCTTCTTTATTTATGTGGTGCTTTATACCAGTGGTTCCCAACCCTGGGCCTTGAGGCACCCCAACATTGCACGTTTTGCATGTCTCTTTAATCAAACACACCTGATTCAGGTCATCAGCTCATTAGTAGAGACTTCAAGACCTGAAATTGGTGTGTCAGAGAAAGGAGACATGCAAAATGTGCAGTGTTGGGATGCCTCCAGGACCAGGGTTGGGAACCACTGCTTTATACAATACAGGGGCCAGTTGCATAAACTAGTCACTATGTTAAGAACTTGTTTGACCAACTAGCAGTTAGCCAAGAGGTAACCAGTCTTACTTTTCAATTCAAATTACAGCAGTCAACCTTTTAAAAATTTTAAAAAGTTATTAACAGTTTAGTAGAAAAGAAATTACATGACTAACGTTTTAAGACTAGTCTAAGCAGTTTATGCAGCCGGCCCCAGATTGTGTCAAAAAAGCTTTACGGTGTTAAACAGCACACACTGGAAGTGGGCTTGTTTGGAGTGCTAAATATGGTTCTGTTCATACACAGTTTACCTATGAGAGATTAAGGTCATGAAAGTTTCAAATCACAATTGAATTTTGAGAACAAGTTCAGTTGATGTGTGTTGTATGAACAACAGTTTGACAACTAGTTATCTGTAAAAAAAACTAAAAAACAAAACAGGTTGGCCTACATGCTAAGAATTATTTTTGTCAACCTTTTGAATAATTTCTGTAATGAAAAATTGCAGAAAATAGCAATAATGTTCAGATTTTGTTTTCGAATTGTTTGACTAAAGAGGAGATAAAAGCAGACTGAGTTGTTAAAACAGTGCAATACTAATATTAATTTATTTAATATTTAATATTATTAATTTATATTCATTTATTTAATATTTTATATTATTTGTTGCTATGGTTACATGCATTATTCTTAATTAGAAAAAAATATTAACTTTGGTTACCTATACCAACCTCACCTATGCCTATACCAACATTTAAACAACCATATGTTTCCTTACATGTTCCTTTTTTTTTTTTTTGAAGATGAAGCCACAGGAAAAGATGTTTTTCAAAGATCCAGTGAAACTCATTCAGACTCGACTGGAACATATTGCCCAGGTCATTTTCTGCTTTAACAAATACATTTTATTTGTCCCAATTCCTTTATAATTGATTGAATCTAAAAAGGCCAAAAAAAAAAAAAAATTTTGCTGTGAACTCTGTAACATGAAATCATCATGTCAGAGTGACATCAAGTCCTAAGCAAACACAATTCTGCCATTTATAACTTAGGAAGATGCATTTGTTTCAGATCGCTATTTTTCAGAAAAGGCAGAAGGAGCGAGTCATCGCATTCTTAAGAAGCAGGTCTGTGGAACTGGAACGAAAGGTGAAAGAAGTCCGTGATCAGTGCTACAGGTGGTCATTTATGGCTTAGATCTAAGATATATATTCAGTGGCACTTGACTGTTTAGTTACTTGTGTTTTATTTAAGGCAAGTGTCTGAGCTGAAACAAGAGAACGAAGAACTAAAGAAGCCGCTTTCTCAGAGGAGGGTGAGAGTTTCTTATTGCATGTCTCACGCTTCCCTTCTAACTTCCGTTCTCTTTGGATGTTATAGTTTTTCTTCCCTCCACAGACATCTCCTGGGAGGTTTCCAATTAATGGGTAAATACAAATATTTGTCTTTATGTGCATAAATGTGTCATAATATAATATAATAGAATATACATTTAAAATATATTCTT
The DNA here is from genome assembly GCF_001515605.1 of Sinocyclocheilus anshuiensis. Taxonomy (NCBI): domain Eukaryota; kingdom Metazoa; phylum Chordata; class Actinopteri; order Cypriniformes; family Cyprinidae; genus Sinocyclocheilus; species Sinocyclocheilus anshuiensis. Next base: position 1,256,006 of record NW_015542885.1, read on the forward strand.
TCCATATATAGAGGAACTCCAAGGATGATTCTTCCTGTGGCTGTCACATCACCAGGTAGCAATTTCATAGCTTAAAACAGAAGCTTCATCTCCTAGATTGAAACACTGTAAAGCTTTAAATATATTGTTCTCATCGCATTTCATTTCCAATTGCATTTCCACAGTCACACCTCGCTCAAGAGCTGTCAGGTAGCTTGCATTTTATCAGGTCATTTATTTGTATATAGTAGATTTACTTTCCTCCAAATAATACAATGAAATTCTGGTTGTTATGCAAGTTCGGGTGACACTTTGGAGAGGTTTAGACATTCCAGACTCGGCATGACAGTGAGTTAGCGTCTCTATTACATCCTAGTTTATAGTTTGTTTAGTTTAATATAGTCAGTTTTCAAGTCATATGGAAATAAGCAATCCTCATGTGACTGTGCTTTATGTCTAATCTGCTCTAGACACCCCCAGGGTTATCCATCTCTATGTCTAGCGTGAGTTCAGTACATGAACAAAGTTTCAGTAAGTGATGTAATACTGACATTGTTAGTCATATCTTTCAGATATCATTATTTGAGTGCATAAAGTAATGATGGTTTCAAGGTGGACACTGTACTGTTCAGCCTCATTGTGCTTATGCTTATGTTCTCTTTTTATCTTAAAGGGACACCCAGTTCAGTTAACACTCCGACAAGGTAACGTTTTATGCATTTACCAAGACTAAACATTTGTTAATGCCCCAAATTAAAAGTTTTCACACTAAGCAATTGCGCTGTCCATCTTCTCATAATTTATAGGTCCCAACATACAACCCCAAACAACTTTCAGTTCCAGCTTCTGGCTAGGCCTACAATCCAGTCCCCAAGGCAATAACCAATAATCATTTGTAGCTAATTTAGGTAATTAGAAAGCCACTTCATCAATATTGCACCCACATCACTCAAAAGATGAGTGATCTACTTCATCCATTCTTCATATCAGTAGATAAAATTATATTGATAATTAATTTATTTGAAAAATGCAGTTTTTAGTTTGATTAAAGGTGGCACAAATAAAGGCTATATGAGCCATAAATGTTTTTCATTTACTTTGGTCTCTCACTATCACAAATATTTTGCTCCGTTTTTGAACGAGTTTTCCATTTTCCAATGGAAATGTAATTGCAAATAAACAGTGGTGTAAAGTATTTAAGTAAATGAAATTAATTACTGTACTTGAGTATCTTTTTTGAGTTTTACTGAGTATCAAAGATATTAGCAACTTTTACTCTCTACTTCACTACATTTTTGAATAAGCATCTGTACTCTTTACTCCACTACATTTGTAATGAGTTACAATTACACATGACATTTTCCATTGCACCTAGCTTTTTCTGCAGCAGTTTATTTCTGCTACAAAAGAAGTGATATAGCCAACTACAGGGCACTGAAAGTACAATATCTTGTGTGTTTTGCCCTTACTCACCCAAACTTGTCAACAAGGCTTCTTGACATGAATGTGAGTTCCTTAGCAACGGGGATGAGGCTGAAACCAGCTCATCCAGTGCAAGAAGGCTTTGACTTTTTAATTTTACTTAACAGTATTTTTTCACTATTCTCCTGTATTCTTATCCTGTTATTATTGTAAAAGTTCAATAAACAAATTAAGCAAAAATAATAATAATAATACTTTTTGAAGCATAGTTTATTTAATTTATTTATTGCAATTTTTGAGGTGTTCAGTTTTATTTTGGTTTTATAAAATAGTGTTTGCTTTTCTCACAAATGAACGCTTTCTTGTTTTTCACTGGCATGTCTCTTTGACTAGTGCATCTTTGAGCCTATATTCAGTATAAGTAAACTACTTAAGTACTGTTAAAATCAGATACTCTAAGACCTTTACTCAAGTTGTTTTGAAATTGGTGACTTGTAACATGTAGTGGGGTAATTGTCACTGTAAGGTACTTGTACTTTTATTCAAGTATGGTTTTCAGGTACTCTTTACACCTCTGCAAATAAAATAGAAAACCATTAAATGTGATAATTAAAAATATTTAACATCAAAACTTTTGTTAGCTGGGCTGTTACAATAAATCAGTCCAACCAATTGCATTTTTTCCAGTTTATTAAAACAGAAACATCGAAACAAATTAAATCCACATTACGCAAGGAATGAGAAAGAACGTCTTGAACTCTTCAGCATCAATTTATTGTATAATTAATATAATTAACAGCTGTATTGTGGTCCCTTTTTTATAGGTGGAATTTGATCACAAAACTGAGATATAATTCATAGTTTAGCATACCAAAAGATCTGGGCTGCGTTTCTCAAAAGCATTTTGAAGTAGATCATAGAGACTACTGGTGATAATGCTTTTGGGAAATGCAGCCATGAACTGCCAGCACACCTAACCAACACCACCGGGTTTGTAGAAAAGTAAAATACTGCTGAATTTAAACCTTATGTTAATGCTAAATATTGTTCAACTCTAAATGATGTGAATGATTTGCAATTTAAGCCTTTTCATGCCCCATTTGCCTAATGCCAATATGGTACATTTACCATTTTTGGTAAATACACCACAAGACATTTTGAGGAGACATTTTTGACACGTTTGATGTCAAGGGGTAAACTGAAAAGAATGCAACAGTAAGTTGAACTTAAATCGGTCATGTTTTATTTCAATGCAACTGTTTCACCTCCCTGAAACACAAATTTACAGACAATAAGGCACAAGATTTTACAAAAACCATGGCTTTTGTTGTCTTCACTGCAGTGGAGTAGGGAAGTATTCAAATAAAATGTTTATTCACAATGAAGTAGCGAGATTAGAGAGATGGATCCATAAACCACTAAGTGCGGAATGTTAAAGAAAGAAACATAATTGGGGGGAAAAATATATATACATATATATATTGGGAAAACTTAAGGTTAATTGTTTGCAAGGGAATCAATTTAGAGTGCCATATGGATCTTCTAGGAGTTAAACTAAAAATTGACAAAAACATACTCTCGCATTGCTAAAGTTACTGGTCCAAAAAACTAAACTACAGTACCTAATAGATAACCAAGCCAAGGTTTCTGGAAAAATTAAAAGTTTGAGTATCATATCAGATCTAAGAAGCAGCAATTAAGGCTCTAAAGGATTACTAACAAAAATACCAAAAACACAAACATTGGAAACTGGAGGAACAGCCAGTGTACAGATGACTCCCAGAGTATCACAGGAAAACATTTTACATTTCAATACTGCCTGTTGTATAACAAATTAACAAATGATGAAGTGGGTGTTAAAAAAAACTTCACATTGTTATTGTTTTTTTACATAGTAGAGGGCATTGCATGAAGTGATTTTATACTGTGCCTTCAAAGGGGTTTTGCCTGATTACAGGACTCACAGCAGATTAACAGACATGAGCACAAACAGTTTTCTTTCTTATATTAATCAATCAATAACAGTGATCTCTGTGTCCAGTGTTATACTGTCTTTAGATGCAAACCAGTCTCGGACCTGTTGATAACTCATTTTTGACTTCCGGCAGAGATTGTCAAGGTCTTTCTCTTGGAGTGGTCCCATCTGTCGATAATACTGCTCCAACGGACTGAAGTCTACAGAATCCGTAGCAGACTTCTGTGTTTTTGGCGTGCTGTTCCCTTGTGACTTACGTTTCCTGTTGCCTTCACTTCCTGGGGTTCCAGTGGCATCAGCAGCAGCCCCTCCACTTTGTAACAATGCTATCTCAGCAAGCACTTGGTCACGTACATCAGCATGCACCCAGCGTACATGGCCATTTTTTACAGCATAACGCGTGTCCCCAAACCACTGGATAACATCAGCACGAGGCAAAGATGTTAGTTCAACTATCTGTGTGTATACGTCACTTTTTGGCCATGGGCAGCGCTGGAAGTATTCCTTTAGGACAGCCAGTTGCTCCTTTGTTTTCCTTGGTCGTCCAGCTGCTGTTAATACTGAAGAAGGTGAAGTGTTGTCCGAGGGGTTTAGGGAGTTGTTCAAAGCATTTGCTTTGACAGAGCGTGCAGATTTCGACAACCTGCCTGAGTGTTTTTTAGATGGGGTGATTGATGGAGAAGAAGAGGAAGAAGTGGGTGCAGCTGGCTCTGGAGGTGTCAAACAACAGCTCTCACTTTCCTGTTTGCTTCCAGCTTCGTTATTATGAATCTCACTTTCTTCTAAACATTTCTCCTCGTCCACACCTAATGGTCCGTCTACAAATGCCTCAAGTGTGTTAGAGAGGAAAAGCTGGAAAAACTGAGAGTTCTTTGGCCGATTCCTTCGTGATCCTTTCACGCAAAACTTTTCCTTGCCTTCGTCATCAGCTTGCTCTGTAGTTTGCTTTTTAGTGGTGAGAGGAAGAGGCTGAACCTCCTGAGACTGAGATGATAGACTGCAGTTGGGTTCATTTTTTTCTCCTTGAGTAGCAGAGAAGGATGTCGACAACCCCCTACCATTTCGCAGCTGGTAGCGACCGTCACTAAACCACTTTCGAATCTCATTACGAGTAAGGCCTGTCTCCTCTTGTAGGCGCTGGAGCTCGGTCTCATCAGGCCAATTCTCCTGTAGAAAACTCTTACGCAAAGCAGCTAACTGGGCTTTGGACTTTTTGTAGCGCCCATGACGTGGCTGCTCAGATCCAACAGGAGACTCTGTAGAAGTAGGTGGGGTGGCTGCTTGAGGTGTTTCTGGAATTTCTACTGGCTGTCGGTAGTAGTATGAATCCTGGGGAGGTGGGAGAGATGAACGGAAATGTGAGGGAGCAGGAAAGAGCTTTGCTGGTTCTGTGCTTTCAGTTTTACATCTTTTACGAGGCACTTGTGGACTTTGCACTAGATCTTCTGTTTCTTTTAAATCCTCAATACCATTTTTCCTCTTTGTACTGCTCTCTTTGTGCTCAGTCTCACTCGTCTGCACTGGTCTAGCCAGCTTGAGCCGCGTCTCTTCAATGTCCTCCGAGGCCCAGCTAATTCCATACTTGATGCGTTGCACCATGAACCACACTTTGACTTTATCTAGGGGAAGAGCGCAGACACGGGCAAGGGTGGTGACTTCTTGAGATGTTGGATAGGGGAAGATGTTGAAGGCCTGAACAAGTTCAGGGATACCATCCAGCTCACGTGTTTGATCGGACTGGGTCCACACTAGCTTCAGTCCTTCAGATACCAAAGGAAGACATACTACAGAGTTATTATTAGTGCTGAAGCTTACTGCAGAACCACCATTGCTCTCTCTTGGTCTGCGATTAGAGGGGCTTGCATGTTCCTTTCCATCATAATTGTGGTAGTGTGGTGATTTTTGCTGCCGTGCACTGGTGAGGCTTCCGTCTTTTCTTTTTGTTGCCACCCCTCTTGAAGAGATAACTTTCAAGTCATGGTCACTGTGCGTCGCCATCAGAGATATTTTTCCTCTATTGCCACAGACTGTAAAAAGAACAAAAAAAATTAGTCAACTGAGAATGAACTCAGCATGGTAGTGCATGTGCAAAACCCATAATGCAATTTGTTTGCCTTTAAAACAGTTAATTTTGGTAACAATTAAAATCTTTGTTGTTTGTAAGCCAGATTTTGTGAGGGGTGAAAAGGTTGGAATGCTGGGGGGTGGTGGGCTGTTGCTGGCTGATGGGTGCTAGGATGGTGCTGTGGGGAGGGGGTTAATGGGTGGGGTTCTGGTCATTCTTAGGTTGGTCAAATTTACAATAGAATTCGTTCAGATCATTTGCAAGATGCAGTGAACTTAACCTCAGGAAATCTGACATTATCGATGCCTACCAGAGGCTCAAGGTGACTTTACGGTCAACTCTACAGTCCAGCCAATGACTTTCCTCTCTAAAGTTAAAAGAAGGACAGATGTCACCCCCTTCCCCCTGCTGTTCTTTTCCACACATTAGCCTTTTATTAAAGCCTGTCGTATACTCTACACCAGTGCACACCCAACCCCCACTATGGCGGACTTGGGCAAAAGAGAGATGGGGGCCCTGCCCCTCACAGCTCCCTTGCCCCTTTCCAGTGCTTGTAATGGTCCACTTCCCTCGTTTGCCTAACCCCGTAGAACCATATAGAAGTTCGTTTAACCTTCCAACAGATGGCCAAGAGATAGTAAGAGTCGGTCTCAGTTAAATAAAGGTAACAAAAGTTGGTGCAATTTGTCAAGCTGCTTTGTTTGCCAGTTTTGCAGTTTGCCTACCCAACACAGCACAGTCTACAGAGCAGATGTTGGCCATCCCATTACTGCGTTTGTGCTTAAAATGAAAAGGTTTAGATTTTTACTTTAAAATCTAATCATGCCATGAGTTTATTTTCAAGTTTGTCCTGAATAGGACATCTTAACTACTTATGGTCACCAATTTGTAAATCAGCAACACGGTACCTTGAGTTTTAGCTCCATGTGGCAAACTATGACTTTAATGAGGCCAAAACAAAGCTGAACTGTGAACCACAGAAACAAACTTTGCCAGTAGTCTACGTGAGCACGGTCTTAAGCAATTCTGCTTGGAAAAGCTTTGCCAATATTAGGCAATTTACCACTACACGCAATGAGCAGGCAAGTCATCTACAAAACAAGCTAGAGGTGAACTTGACAGGATAAATTCCCGACCGCCCGTGGTGACCTCATTTATCAGATGATGACTTGGAATGACTCGACTAAGCCTAAAGTCCCTTGAAATCAGTGTAGCTTTTGTTTAGCAGGGTTACCATTTGTACATTAGTGTCCAATTCACAAATATATTAACTTGTGGATATAAGTAGCCTATTTATTATTTATTTTAATATCATTTCTGAAATCATTCTTATACACTAAACAGACATACAATGCGGTTTACACTAAATAAACTTGGTTAGACTTGTTGGAAATTGCGTCAGTAGTCGATGTTTGTCCATGGCCTCTATTATAATCAGCTTATGTGGGGAACTTTTGACGCAAGTCGTAGGATGTGACTGTGAGATGACATCACTAGAGAATGTGTTCATCCAACAAACAGTAAGCAAGTGTAATGGCCATCATCAACCGAACGCTTCAGTAATAAACAAGGGTTTATGCCATAACAGTTCTTGTACACCAGCCCTTTTGTGGCGCAGGATCCGCTCACGCTTCAGTAACACATAAACAAACTCCCGTTGTCCCACTTAACCGCACATTCCCCGTTGAACCTTGAGCAAAACAAATCCTTCAAATAATGTAACACAACGCGACGTAAGACAAAATCGCCTCTGACTCCTCGCGTGGCTTTAACGACGCAATAACAAGCTTCGAGAGCCTTAATTCCGTCTCGGCTCTGCTTTAAAAACTTTACAAATGTAAGCTGTGTAGTAGTTCGCGTGAAAAAGAAAAAAACAACAACTTACCGCTTGAATTTCTCGCAAGGCTGTATGTAGATACGCCACTCCAGCTGGTTTGTATTGTCCGACGTCGCTTTTGTTCTGGAAATCCCTTAAGTGTTTTTCGCCTGTCCGGCCAGACCGAGGCTAGACGGAAAGGATCAGGAAACTCTCGGGCCAGCCCCCTCTTTCTAATGTAATGACGGTGCCGTGGCCGTGCAGGTCCAATCCGGGAAGGAGAGAGATGGGAGGAGGAGCACAGCTGAAACTTGGCCCCCTGAATGCACTTCCCATCTGGGATGTGATTACCATGTGAATTGTGCCACATGATAAATTTTAGTAGTCTGCAGGTAAGGATGCATAGATATCAGTATTCTTTGATCAGACAAGTCAATGGTAACTTTATGAGTAACTTTATGAATGTGAGTTTAGGAAACAGCAATTCATTGAATCTACAAATTAATACAGCAAACTCCTTCAGGGTGTTACAAGAGCCATTCACTTTGTATAAGGGTCCTGATAACCCTGTCAGGGTTTATTTTGACTGTTATCCTGCATAATACATGGCTACCCACCAAATAAATTAATATACATTAATTATTGATTTGAAATTAATCATTTTTAATGTGAGAAGAAAGAATGTATAGGAAAACTAATCAAGCTGTGTTTGTTTTGTGCTAATGACAGACTGCCTAGTCATTATCCAACTTATTACATGGCTATTTAACAATGCAAATGAAATATTGACTTGAGTGAAAGCACTTTAATTAGTCTACTTAAAGAGACTGCAGAGACAAAACATGAGAACAGCTGTGCAAGTTTTCCTAGATGAGTGGACAATTATGTAGCGTTGCATGGGTGTTTGACCAATCAGAATCAAGTATTCAAGAGCGACATATCAGTCTCAAAAATACAACACAAAAGACTGTTGAAAATGTAAGTATTTATTGCAATAACTCGTTTGATAAGTATACATTCATCTAGAGCAGGGTTAATTATTCCCTTTCAAGTTAAAACCAGTATATTAACATACCCAGTATATTTATAAATTTTCTCATTTTAGAAAACAGTCGTGACAATACTAATATGCTGATGAATTGTGCATTAAGTGTCTTCCAGACTCAGCTACTGGAATTTTTAATCAGTGCTTTACTGATTTGTAAAGATAGACATTACAATCATTTTAGAACAAACATCATTTTTAAAAAATGACAGGATTACAAAAAAATAGGCACTGTCTCTTCACTGAGACAAGTTAGAATTTGTCACTGCCAAGACTCAGCATGGAACGAGGCACTCTGATAAATGAAGGCGTGAATACAGACAGCCAGGACACATAGGGTATCTGGGAAATGAGGAACTTCAGAGAGGTGTAGTCCACTACACTGCAACCTGAAACAACAAGGAGCACGTGTAGGATTTCATTTTGTAACATCTACACCTAAGTATCTGATCATAACTGAAAACACTATTACTCCAGCTGCATAAACATTTGTCACCGTACCATCAACATCCTTGAGTCCATAGCGACGAGCGAGGTCACAGGTCATCAACACTGGCTCAGTCATTGACATCAGACTTTTATCTGTTTGTCACCAAGAAGCATAAATTAACATGTCAGCAAGAACCTCCAAACACTTCATTTCTCACCAATTACTTTCATGGTAATTCATAACCATATTAATGGCAACTACTGATTCAGTCTTTAAAAAATCCAACCTTTGGCCAGCTCAACTATGCATCATCCACTAAACTCTGTCGTCACCCTTATTGAACACTTCTTTGAACTGAGAAAGACAGATTATAAATATTTAGGAAGATATGTTTTATTGTTTTCCATGAACTTAAAAAGCAATGATGATTGAGGGCTGGGAAAAATAAAAAATCTTACTTTTGAATCAAATCCTGGAGGAGCCTCACCACGAGACATATACTGATTAATTAACTATTAGTCTGAACTGCCCCTGGCCAGAGGCTTACAGAAACCACACCTTTCTTCTTCAGCGCTACTGCCATGTCTGCTGCCATTCATTCACACTAAAGAAAAGAAGTTGGAGCATAAATGCTTTGAGAATAATGAAGGCATAGTCTACAAACAGAAATAATGGATGTTGAATTCTGTGCAACTGAAATTATATACTGAAAATGACTGAAATATAGAATTTATAATGCTGTGTGCACGAACTCACTGCAGCTTTGCCGACCCATTAATACATTAAAGAGATAGCGCAGACCACCATGGATGATATGAACACAATCAAGCCTTTGCCCTGAGCCACCATCATCCGAGCAGCATACACTGAGCAGAAATAGTGACCCCTGTAAAAACAGTCAATTAATTAATTACTATGAATATTTTCATTTGGAGTCGCCTCCAGATTTGTACTGTACCTGAGTCCAGTGTTGGTTTTTTGTGTCCCAAACATCTGGATCCACCTCCCAGAATTTCTTGCTCAAGTTTTCAATAATAGCCTAACTCAGAGACACAAACACAACAATAAGTAAAAGTTATTTTATTCAAATCAAATATGCAGGGGGGGGGAAACTGTGTTTTTGTTCCATAGCTAGTTGTGACTAACCTGTACACCTGCATAGGCATTATTCACCAACAAGTCAAGTCTGCCGTTTTGCTCACGCTGGATACGTTCAAACAGTTCCTTGATTTCATCCTCTTTAGATGAGTCACAGACCACTGGGAGACATCGGCCACCTCTCTCGGTCACCATGAAAATAAAAGAAGCATGAAACCAACATCACGTCCTATAAGTTGAGGGTTATTAACGGTACAACAAGGAGCCAGTTTCCACACCTCAGCTGCTGTCTGCTTCAGAGTTTTCTCCTGTCGACCAGTGATGTACACTGTAGCGCCAGCCTCAGATAACTGAAGGGCAATACCTCTTCCAATTCCTCTGGAAGCACCAGTCACCACACAGATCCATCCAAATTGATGCCAGTAATATTGATGTCTGATCTTTAGAATTAGATTAGGGCTGCACGATTAATCGCATGCGATATTTAACGCGCATCTTGTCAGAAAGCCGGTTCTGTAATCAGCGTAAATCTCCATCACGCCAAGCCAGAACGTCAGAACGTCAGAGACACGCGAGGACGTAATTACGTAATGGCGTAAAGAACCACTGACTCATTTTAGGCTTGTTTGGGATGCGCCTCGCCTCGCCTGAAATGTAGGTGAGAGTAGGCGGCTGCAGTGAGGGGAGGAGTGAAAGATCATTGAATTGGTTAACACTCAGTTAAAATTATTTGTTTAAAAATCGACCCAAGTGGTTCTCCATACAACAACTTACAGACTCACTGAATCGAAAAAAAAATAAAATAAAATAAAATAATTGGCCACATATGAGCCCTGTCCAAATGGGTTCCCAAATTACTATATTGAATGAGCTGAATCATGTTATGGCTCATCAAAAACTCAACTATGTGAAATTACAATAATCTCACGCTCATTGATAAACATGCTAAAACAGGGGTGCCCAAACTCGGTCCTGGAGGGCCGGTGTCCTGCAGAGTTTAGCTCCAACTTGCCTCAACACACCTGCGCTTGCTATTTAATTCCATACGAAAGGTGTATTTATCATCCATTGTTACTTTAATACAAACATGTAATTTATATTTTTATAGAAACATGACATAATCACATTATCTCACACAGAGATCGCACTGTCATAGTGTTTGGGAACATTCATGCATAATTTAAATACATAATCACATGAAATCAGATAAAAAAATCAAATATTTTAGAAGAGAACCACAGCATCGCAGGTGTCTGAACCAATGAGCATTAAGCTGTGACGTCAGTCGGTCGTTTCCCATCATGCTTTTGATCAGCGCAGTCGGTGGAGAACAACTGCGCTCGACTGCATACTCTGACACAGCCGCCTCGCCGTCGCGAGAGTTTTTTTACACACGTCAGCATGACATCAGAGCAAGTCGGAGGTAAGTCGGACACTTTTCTAACCGGCATGCATCTCGCGGTGATCACCGGTGATCGGTTCTGCGAAGATTTTGCTCATCTCAAACAAGCCTTTTGTAATTGGTTCTTTAAAACTGTTCCTAAAGAACCGATTCGCGGAAATGACTCCCTAGTTAGTAACAGTCAAACAGTGAGAAATAAGAGCCTGTAACCCTGTGGTCACATTTATCCATTGCAACCTTCATCACAACGACATTTAATTGGCCCGGAGTAAGTGTTATACATCATCATAATTATTTACCTAAGCGTCGTGCAGATGGAAACGTAAAGCTGAATAACTTGTGCCTCTCGTGTGACACATTCGGCTTGTTTCGTATTTGTTTAATGTGATGGATAGAAGATATTATTGCTATAATGACCTACTTGCGACAGTCATACATGTTGTATTGATGTAAACGCAACACATACCTGTTCTACTGTCAAACCTCCGATGAATGGTAATTGTCTCTAAGGAACTCTTGAAATCTCCAACAACAGGCAAAGTGTGGTGAAATAAACTAGCACATAACGTGCAGATAAGACTGTCATGTTTATAACCGTCCTCCCACTGCCGTAATACATCTAATATAAAGCCAACGCTTTTTGCAAATGTAAACAATGCTTTTAAAGCGTATTTAAAAACATAAAATCACCCACCCAATGAACACGTGTACGCAAATGCAGTCCATTTCATATCAAATAGAGCAGGAAATCCATTACCCTGTTAAAACATTTTGGTTTTCAGCAAGGTAAGAGGTTAACTCTTCCTCTGTTCTGCCAATTATGTTGCTGTTTAATAGACTAAACTGTTACCATGAGTGAGGATCTGCAGTGTTTATACAGACTATTCAAGGAATAGCCTAACCATAGCCACACAATATAATTCAGTTGTTCCCTATATGTAGGCATTTCTCAGTGGTCCTTTTCTTTTCAGGTACTTTTTCTATTTTTATTAAGAGGCAAAGAGAGAGGAGCTGTGTCCGAAATCGCACACAGCCAGAGTAGCTACTACTTTTGACCAAGAACCATTAAAAGTGGTAGGAGTGATCCAGGTACTTTTTGCCTACTGTTTTTCAAATACTATATTCAGACATGCTACTCTTCTGGTGTACTGCTTTTTGCATACTGTGTAGTAGAGAAGTGGGCATATTCAGATGCAGCGGGTGATCAGGATGTGAACACAGCAACAGCAAAAAAACCAGTTCTCCTCAACAGCGGAATATGTATCTGATGACAATGGTCATATCATTGCATTAAAATGATAACATGTCCCTACAGCAACATCACTCCACGAATAGTGGTAATTACTGAATTGTTTAGTCACTACATTTACCCAGCAGAGCTTGGGTTTATGATTGTGGGTCACTTGGGCACCAAAGGACACCAATAACATATTGTGTAGTTTGCCATTCATCAGTCCAGATAACCGTTGTGCTAAATCTACTTTGATACCTCTCTGCAGAGTCACCACTGTTTGCATGTTACCTGCATGTTATCATCATTACAGAATTAAAAACCAAAGTCAAAAACATGCCACCATACCTATGGCCACTGGCATTTCCATTTTTAAAGGGGTCATATGATGCTTTTTGGTATTTGGTGTAACAGAATATGTTGACATGCTTTAATGTTCAAAAAACACATTATTTTTCAAATACTGTACATTATTGTAGGTCCTCTATGCCCCGCCTCTCTCAAACGCTTAGTTTTCTAAAAAGTCCCTCCTTCTGACAAGCGCAGTCTGCTCTGATTGGCCAGCTGACCCAGTGCATTGTGATTCCCCTTTAATAGTTTGTAGCATCACATAGTCTCCCAGTAATCCCTTCTTGCTGTTTTTAAGGTGCACAGTACACATGGTTGGATATTAAGCTAATCAATGCACTGCGTGTTTCCCTAACAAAACCTTAATAAAAAAGGTTAGGTTTAATTGCAGTAAAAAAAAAAAAAGAAAACTATGTTTAGAGATGTTAATTGGTCTGTTCAGTGCCAAGCATCATCATTTGAGTGAATGTACTGGCAGAGGCCTCACTGTCATATATCTTGTTGTTACAGTATATACCAAATAATCAGTTTATGAGCTTAGAAGAAGCTATTTATTAATAGCCTTTTATAGCCAAACCTTAAACACAAAGTTTATTTTTAAAGCCAAGAAAGCCTTTTACATTATCATCAGTAGCTGATACTCAAAACATTGGTGACTTGCATGATCAGAACGACATTTTACATTTTTATTGCAACGCTAATGATACCAGATTGTGAATGCTTTGATGTCCCGAAATATTAAAGGAGTCATATGATGCAATTTCAATTTTTCCTTTCTCTTTGGAGTGTTACAAGCTCTTGGTGCATAAAGAAGATCTGTAAAGTTGCAAAGACTAAAGTCTCAAATCCAAAGAGATATTCTTTATAAAAGTTAAGAGTCAACCACGCCTACCTAAAACGGCTCGTTCTAACACGCCCCCACGTCTACGTCACGATGTGGGAAGATTTGCATAACGCCGCCCAAATGTTCACACAAAGAAAGAAGGCGTAACTTTTATTCTCGCTGTAGTATTGTTGTTGCCGCCGCTGCCATGTCGTGAAGGCGCTTTGTTTCGTTGTGAAAGCGAAACTACTTTGTTTGGTCTTCCAAAAGAGGACGATATCTGCTTTGTCATGCTTCGAGCTGATCTGTGCTGGTCGCTGAGGAAATACATAAAATTTGCGCTGTGGATCGCCGGATCGGCTTTCACTATGGACGAAGCAGAGTCCAGCCGGGGGTCGTCACTTCGTCGAATCCGCTGGCCGCGCCGTTCTCAAGCCCGCCCGCCGCTGCTCACTCTAGCCCCTGGCCTCCGCTCATTCTAGCCCGCCGTGTGTTTTGTTGTGAAAGCAAAACTACTTTGTTTGGCCTTCCAAAAGAGGACACGACTAGAAATCAGTGGTTAA
>NW_015542885.1:1271203-1307062 GCF_001515605.1 Sinocyclocheilus anshuiensis
TAATTATGTCCCCACTGGATGCAACAAATGCCTCGTGTATAATGGGTTTTAATGTTTTTGAATCGTCGCTCCGGCCGGACAGGGCATCACAGTATGGTAAGGGGCTTAACATTTCCGTCACACGCTTGAGGTATTCGGCCAATCACAACGCACTGGATAGCTGGCCAATCAGAGCACACCTCGCTTTTCAGAACGATGAGCTTTGAAAAAAACGCGTTTCAGAAAGGTGGGGCATAGAGGACACACATACAGTATGTGGAAAATAATGTGTTTTTTGAACTTTAAACCGCATAAACACATTTCATTACACCAAATACACAAAATAATGTTCTTTTTAGCAACATCATATGACCCCTTTAAACATTTTAATATCAATTAAAATATTTGATATAAAACCAACATTGAGTAGTATTTCATCTCAAAATGATAAAATATTTCAGATTTCAGTGTTGTTAGCAGTTTCTGCATTTTCTTTCATTTTTGGAAACAAGTTTTTGGTTAACTGTTGATGAATTTGCATTGCAAATAAAAGTGACCATGTCATTGACATTTGCCTCACTCAAAACTACCATGTTATCAACAAGCTGAGGGTGGGGTGTGCCTAACGCACATATTTTCCTATTGTGCAATGTGAATTCTTTTTCTGCAGTGAAGATCACTGTCAGTATTATAAAAATGAGATACATTTTTTTCTGATACAAATAGTAAATATTCTGAAAAGTATTTTTTGGCAGCTATTTTTTGATGCCCAAACATTTTGGCTTATACATCTCATATGGGGGTCTTTTTATTTTTAATTTAATAGTTTTTAATTAGCAACAGTAACAATAAATTAAACCACTTTACCATTATATTTATAAACACACACGGGCCCTTGGAATTGTCCTAACCTTACCACTGTTACGGCGCCCCTGTATACAGTCACCATATTGTTCAAAAGTTTGGGGTCGGTAAGATTTTAACGTTTTTAAAAGAAGTCTCATGCATTTATTTGATCAAAAATACTGTAAAATATTACAATTTAAAATAACTTTTCTATGAGTTATGACAATAATAATCTGCTAATGAATTGTGAAATGTGTCTTCCAGACTCTACTAGAATTTTAAAAGCATTTTATTTATTTCAAAAAATGACAGAATTACCAAAAATAGCCACAGCGTCTGCATCAAGGCATGTTAGAATTTGCCACTGCCAAGACTCAGCATGGAACGAGGCACTCTGATGAATGAAGGAGTGAATACAGACAGCCAGGACACATAGGGTACTTGCGAAATGAGGAACTTCAGAGAGGTGTAGTCCACTACACTGCGACCTGAAACAACAAGGAACACATAAAAACCCTGTGTCGGATTTCATTTTGTAACATCTACATGTACAGTGGGTATAGAAAAGAATCACCCCCCTTTGAAATAATCACATTTTGTTGCTTTGCAGCCTGAAATGAAGACGGACACGGTTTTTGTTTTATCCAGCTGTATTTACTCAGTGCAACTTATAACATCCAAGTGAATGATATAACACCAACATGTCAGAAAAAATAGCCTTTAGTCTGTTGGGATTTGTCTCTACTAACTTTTGTAGCGTCTGGACCAATCAGACACACAATTTGTTTAGTTATATTTAACAAATACTCTGTAGCACCCCTCAGTCAACAAACCAACTATGAGGGTCTATGGACCCTTCCCCCGAAATGCATCTAACACCTCAGAAAGGCAGAACAGGCCTCTGGTTCCATGGCAACCAATGCTGATATCACTGGTTTTATTGCCCAAAGGAATGCGGGCAGAGAAACTCACAATTCATTTACCCATAGGAAAGACACACAATGCCCATAAAAATGGACTCTTCTCTTATTAATTCATAGAAAAACCTTTCTGTGAATGAACACACATCTCCTCAGGACATTGTGCATACCATTACTGTTCTTGTATATTGTCTTTTGAATTGTATACTATTTTGTGTGTGTGTTATGATAGATCACTAGTTAATATAACCCGATACCATGTTTGGTCTCGGTCATTGTCATGTTGGAAGGTAAACCTTTTCCTTCTATCCTGACAAGTGCTCTAGTCCCTGAGGCCAAATAATTAAATTTTAGTCTCATCTGCCTCAGAATCTTCAAGGTGAGTTTTGGCGAAGCTCAGTCGTGACTGCATGTGGCCTTTCTTGAGGAGTGGCTTTTTTGTCCATACAAGCCATATTTGTGGAGAATTTGTGATGTTGTCATATGCACACAATGACCACTCTTTGTCATAAATTCCTGCAACTGCTTCAGAATTATTTTTCTATACCCACTGTAAGCATCTTTGATCATAACAGGAAGCACCATCACTCCTACATAAACATTTGTCACCGTACCATCAACATCCTTGAGTCCATAGCGGTGAGCGAGGTCACAGGTCATCAACACTTGCCCAGTCATTGACATCAGACTTTTATCTGTTTGTCACCAAGAAGCATAAAGTAGCACATCAGCAAGAGCCTCCAGACAATTCATAATAATTCATGACCATTTTACCTTTAAACAGATGAAAGTGAATTTACTTACTTTTTCTGTTAAACACAAAACAAGATATTTGAAGAATGTTGGCAACCAAACAGTTGCTGGTAGGTATTGAATTCCATAGTATTTTTTCCATACTATGGAAGTCAATGGTTACCAGCAACTGTTTGATACCAGCATTCTTCAAAATATTTTCTTTTGTGTTCAACAGAAGACAAAATTCATACAGGTTTGGAACAACTTGAGGTTGAGTAAATGATGACAGAATTTTTATTTTTGGGTGAACTGAACTACTCATTCAGTCTGTAAAATACCCAACCTTTGGCCAGCTCAACTATGCATCGTCCACTAAACTCCGTCGTTTCACCTTTACTGAACATTTCCTTGAACTGAGAAAGACAAGATTGTAAACAGATATTTAGCAAAATATATTTGTTATATCATAATCACACCTGTTCTCTATGAACGTACAAAGCAATGCTAATTAAGGGCTGAGACAAATAAAAGTGGCTTACTTTTGGATCAAATCCTAGAGGACCCTCACCACGAGACATATACTGATTAATTAACTCAGTCTGAACTGCCCCTGGCCAGAGGCTTACAGAAACCACACCTTTCTTCTTCAGCTCTATTGCCATGTCTGCTGCCATTCTGTCACACTGAAGCAGCAAAATAAAGTCAAAGCATAAATGAACAATGAAGAATAATGAAGGAATAGTCTACAAACAAATAAAAAATGGAAGTGGCATTCTGTGCATCTGAAATTATCTATATTTCAAACATGATATACTGAAAATGACTTCAAATATATAATTAAAATGCCGTGTGCACGGACTCACTGCAGCTCACTGCAGCTTTGCCGACCCCATAGGATACATTAAAGAGATAGCGCAGACCACCCATGGATGATATGAACACAATCAAGCCTTTGCCCTGAGCCACCATCATCCGAGCAGCATACACTGAGCAGAAATAGTGACCCCTGTGAAAACAGTCAATTAATTAATTACTATGAATATTTTCATTTGGAGTCACCTCCAGATTTGTACTGTACCTGAGTCCAGTGTTGTTGATTGTGTCCCAAACATCTGGATCCACCTCCCAGAATTTCTTGTTCAAGTTGTCCATAATAGCCTAACTCAGAGACACAAACACTACATTGGTAAAAGTTATTTTATGAAACATTCAAAAGTAAAATATTTCAAATCAAATATGCAGAAAAAAAACTGTGTTTTTGTTCCATAACTAGTTGTGACTAACCTGTACACCTGCATAGGCATTATTCACCAACAAGTCAAGTCTGCCGTTTTGCTCACGCTGGATACGTTCAAACAGTTCCTTGATTTCATCCTCTTTAGATGAGTCACAGACCACTGGGAGACATCGGCCACCTCTCTCGGTCACCTGTCATCATGAAAATAAAAGAAGCATGAAACCAACATCACCTCCTATAAGTTGAGGGTTATTAACGGTACAACCAGGAGACAGTTTCCACACCTCAGCTGCTGTCTGCTTCAGAGTTTTCTCCTGTCAACCGGTGATGTACACTGTAGCGCCAGCCTTGGATAACTGAAGGGCAATACCTCTTCCAATTCCTCTGGAAGCACCAGTCACCACACAGATCCATCCTGATAGTGCCATCTGACAAACACACACAAACACAAATTGATGCCAGCAAAATTGATGTCTGATCTTTAGATTTAGATCATTGAATTGGTTCACACTCAGTTAAAATGATTTGTTTAAAAATCTACCCAAGCAGTTCTTGAGTCAACAACTCACTGACTCACCTAAAAAAATGGCCAGATACTGGCACCCACAGAAAAACATGATATTTTCCTTTAACTTTAACCAATTAAATTAATAAATCAATAAATAAATAATAGAGCGATTCGGCTACATCTCTGATTGGTGGATCTCACATCATGTCCCTGCAGGTATGGTGCTTTAGAGCAGTGTTTCCCAACCTTTTTTTAGTCGCGGCACCCTTTGGAAATTTTAACAAATTTGTGGCACCCTACAAGATTTATTTTGTCACAATATTTGACAGACGGCACCCCGGTTGGGAAACACTGCTTTAGAGTGTCTAATTAATGGAGTTTCATTCGGCCTGTTCCCCAAATCAGCCAGTAATCTCAAAAAATGCAAACGTTGAATCAGACTTGTCGTTATTTATGATTTTGACCTTTGTTAATTTCATACTTATGTGATTTTGTGATGTTTTCAACATTAAATAAAAAGATTGTATGGATAAAATGTAAGCGTTGGGGCCAGGGCCATATGGGCTATGAGGGGACACCGGTGCAGGTTGTAGCTGTGGGCCCCTAGAATCGTCACCACCTTTCTCCCTGCTAAAGACGGCCCTGGTTTAGGCAGCTTTCATTGTCATTAAATAAAACGTGTTTTTAGCAGGAGCGTAAATTTCATCTAACAGTTGGGGGGGGTTTCCTGGGAATTGGTCTACTTTATCACTATTGCCGCGGGTTGTTTTTCATGTCCGCGGGTTGTAGCGACCCCAATAACGTGTATTTTTACCCCCTGGAACACTTTTTTTTTTTTTTTTACCGGGGGACCCCCTCGAAACGCAGTTAGTTTGGGCTAATTTTGAGTAGCAATTGGGCAGGTTTTGTTGTGAAAACCTGTTAACCCTTTCCGTCAAGCAGGTAACGTTATTATTGCTAACCAGTGTTTGGCAGTAACTGCGCGTTCACACCGCCGCCGTCGAGAGCGTCAAAAATCGCTCTGGCCGCCCTGACAAGAACGCTGTAGACAGATTTGTGGACGCTCTGACGTAGATCGAATGCTTATCTTGTATTTAAAGGGGTCGCAAACACGCGTATTGATCTTGTGCAGACTGACCACAAGGAGGGTAACGTTAAGTTAACCTCATTAAATATTGTTGTTGACGAAGTATTAAGATCCTTTACCTCATAATGTATAAAGCACTAATACCACACTGTAAAAATACTCTGATACAAGTAAAAGTCCTGCATTGAAAATTTTACTTAAGTATAATCAGGTATAAACATTACTTCATGTAAGTATAATCAGGAAAATTGATGTAAAGGTTTAAAAGTGAACTGGGACTATTATACTATTATTTATTATGTCATTAGATTATTAGTATAAGTAGTCCTCATGTTGCCATTGTCTCTGGTCGTGTATTGATGTTGTAACCCACTGTCGGTGAGTCTAGTCTGTTATGCCTCGTCAAGGCTGTGTCTCTAGTCTTCGTCTGTTTGGATTATGTTTGGATGTTTGGATTTCACCTTGTTTTGAATAAACTGCACTTGGGTTCTTCACTACGCTCGCCTTCAGTGGACTAATTCGTTACAGAATACATCTTCATCACTAGCTGCTACTCAAAACATTGGTTATTTGCATGATCAGAATTACATTTTTTTTTTTTTTTTTATTGCAACCCTAATAATACCAAATTGTGAAGGTTCCAATGTCATCAAATATGAAACATTTAATATAAATTAAAATATTTGATCAAATTTACATTTTGCGTAGTATTTGAACTCAAAATGATAAAATATTTCAATGTTATCAGCAGGTGCTGCATTTTCTTCCATTTTTGCAAACAAGTTTTTGGTTAACTGTTGATGAATTGCATTACAAATAAAAGTGACAATGTCATTGACATTTACAAAACCACCCTGTTATCAACAAGCTCAAGACTGGGTGTGCCTTATACACATATTTTCCTCTTGTGCAATGTAAATTATTTTTTGCAATGAAGATCACTGTCAGTATTAGCATAATGAGTTGAAATTTGTTCTGATGAAAATAGTAAGTATACTGAAATTTAGTTTTTGACAGCATATTTTTGATGCCCAAACTTTGTGGCTTATACATTTCATATACTGGGGGTCTTCTTATTTTTAATTGATTAGTTTTTAATTAGCAATAGAAGCAAGAAATTAAACCGCTTTACCTTTAAATTTATAAACACACACATGTGCTAGACAGTAATGGCAATGTTATAGCCAGCTAAATGACTTTATCTTGGTGGCATATTTAAAAGAATTGAATAAAAATGCATGTACATGATCAACACATGTAAGATGTAGTGACAGTGCAGATTACAAATTGAAAAAAAACAACAAAAAACAATAATTTGCAACATTTGGTCCAAAACATCTCTCTGGCCCTGGGTCGTTCTTCTCATCAAGTCCGGTATTAGATCATATAAGGGGTTAGTCAGAACTGCACTAGCTAATTCACTCTATCAGTGTATTCTTCCTGCATGAGATGTAAAATAACCCAGTTAAAGTGAGAGTTGGGCAATAACGGACTGGTGTACTTTTCGTATATAAAGCACACAAGCTCATGAGCTCCAGTGTTACTGTGAGATTACTTTCACACACAGTAATGGGGTGGATAGAGAATCTCCTGATTTGTTCTTTCTTTGTGTCAATTTACCTGCTGACACAGGCTGAATGTGGTAAGAATGTGGCTGAATGTGGATTTTTCTGTCTGTTTTTTTTCTGACAAGAGAAGGAATGATTGTCTGATATGATATTTTGATTGTGATTTAGGTCCTGTGGATGCAGCCTCAGCTAGGAGTGATGAAAAAGATGCTCCAATTGTGGTAGGTTTCCGACATGTTTTTTTCAGATATGACTTCTTGCAGTCATACTATGATTTCAAATAGGGTCTATACTTGAATCAGTATACAAATAAACTGTTTAAAAGATGATTAAATGGCTTTTATTCTCTCCAAGGCTGCATTTATTTGATCAAAAATATTGTAAAACAGTAATATTGTGATATATTTTTACATTTTAAAATAACTTTTTTCTATTTTAATGCATTTTAAAATATAATTTATTCTTATGATGGCAGCACTGAATTTTCAGCAGCCACTACAGTCTTCAATGTCACATGATCCTCATGAAATAATTTTAATATGCTGATTTGGTGCTTAAGAAATAGTTCTTATTATTATCATTGTTGAAAACAGTTGTGCTGCTTACTATTTTTTATTTTAGATATTTTATTTTATTTTATTTTTTTTGTGGAAACTGTTAATGTTCTAAATATCTTTACTGTCACTTTTGATCAATTTATTAATGCATGCTTGCTAAATATAAAATATGAATTTCTTTCAAAAACATTACTTGACTTTTGAATGGTAGTGTACATGAGAAGTTTATCTTGTGTTTCTAAAACAAAACTGTGCAGCTTTGATAAATTAAGCTAAATAATTATAGCATTAGAAAATGTTATATTTATATTGTAATGTCTTTCACAGTGCAAAAACTCTAAAGTGAAATTTTCCGCACATTTTAGGCACACAGGGATTTCACAAGAGAAAGAAGAGCCATAGAGGTGTGACTGTTTTTTAATCTTTGTTGTTTTTTTGTGTTTTTACCATTGCATTTTCATTTTACATGCATGCACTTTTAAATGTACTTAATGTTGTTTTTAAATACATTTTCATTATCTTTCTGTAATCTACTAAGGACTGTTCAGGTATGTGAATTATATTTTTCTTTATTATATTTTATTCAGAGCCATTTTATTCAGATATTAAAATTAGATTCTGATATGAAAATGTGGCGTTTCAACTTCAACCAGTTCTACCATAGCTTGAGGTTTACAACCTAGTAAAACATTGTACAACTTGATTAGAAGGAGTTAGTCTTATGAATATTTTTATTTAATAAAAATCTCAGGCACAATGTTTAGATCATCTGTACTTCTTTAGGCCTCCGGAAGGATCTTGATGACATGAAGATTAAATGTAGGGATTCGTATAAAATAGCGAAGGACAATATCGATCGTGAGTCAACCTATCTTCATTCTACACCAATCTAAAAGTATATATCTTAACCATGCAGTTCCATCTTGGACTCATACTCATCAAAAATGTTTATATTGGTGGACATGTTTGCAGGTCTTAAAAGCCAGCTGGATGGTCTTTTTAAACAAGTCAGTACCACCCAGAATCCAGCCAAGGATGGTATGTGGAAAATACTGATACCGGTGAACATAGCTGCTTTATAAATAAATATAGAATTCACGGGGAAATTTAGATTTATCCATTTTTTCTCTAACATATAATGATTAGCAAAAAGACAATGGTTGACACTTTTTACCCTTGTGTTCCACCCATTCAGTCTTAAACATTCTCCAGAAAGTCATCGACCTACAGGAGATGGATGCAGTATTAATCACTGAGAGAGATGCCGCAAAGATTGAAAGTGTGTTGCAACAATATTATTTTTATTATTAACTTTAATATTATCTCAATATTCCATGTATATTCACACAGTTTTTATATAACAATCAACAGGACTGGACAAGCGTCGGAAGGAAGCAGAGAGCGACTTAGCAGAGATGAAGACAGGATTTTCAGGAAGTGTTGAAATTTTAGAGCGGGCAGGTAGAGATACACCCCTGTGCATGGAGCAATACCACACTGACACTGTGTTTTGAGCCCTTGCTCAATTCTTAACCAAAGGAAATCGAAGTAATTGTTTGTTAATTTTTCTTCATCTAGTTTCAAAGATAAACGCAGAGACGTTGAAAAGCGATAAGGCGACATCAACACCTCTTAATGGTGTGTATGACCAAAAAAGGTCACTTTTGATTTATATCATCCAAATCCTCTGTCCAACTGTATCATCATCAGTGAATACATAAAATGTGTAATGAAACCTAAAACGGACTGAAATGCCATCCATGTGACTTTACAGTGAGTTTTGCACATGCCTATTTATTTATATCTAATCTACAGAATTAAAGAAATACCTGGAAGACAAGCTCAAACAACCAGGGGAACAAGGTGACACTGCAAAGCAGGGTGAGTTTAATGAGAATGAGAACAGTGGATCACAAATACTTTTAGCAGTGATTGTGGATAAAGTTGGGAAAGATTTTGAAAATGTGCCATAGCAGTTTGATTGTTTTCCACAAGAGATTACTTAGTACAATTTGTTTTGTTTTTCAGTGCTGCAGATTGTTATATTGCAAATTGAAGCAATGGAACTGAAGACACGTATCTCTGGTAAATTTAAGACGCAAGCACAGATGGATGGTGAGTGTTCAGTACTGATGCTTACAAGATCCTTATCAGGCTAGGAAGCTGTGAAGTTGCAGTTTTAAGATGGTTTGGGTACGTTTATTTTTTAATCATTTACGATTGTTTCATCTCATATTGAATGTCTGATAGTAATTATAAGCAAACTGGAGTACAAAAATGGCCTCCTATCAGATCTGAAAGAGGAGCGAGAAGACAGGAAAGAACACATACAAAAAATCGGTATGGTTTGTTTTCCAATTGTCTTTTTTTGTAGCTCCACAATAAATTTATAGCATCTATAATCCAGAGGTTCCTGATAACTACAGCATAACTTTTCCATTTTCTGGTTTGTGTTCACAGATGTGCTCATAGCAGCACTGGAGAAAGAAATATTAGATCTGAACGCTGAATTATCAGCTCTTAAACAAACACTTGTTCAGCTTGATGGTACTGGAATCAGACTAGTGATTATTTATGAATAATTCAGTATTGTATATTTAGATATGGGAATCAGTACTTCATCCTTCCAATAATTTGTATCTTGTAGAACAGACAGATGGATTGGATACGAAAAGAATAGAAATAATGGACAAAATTGGCAAATTGAAAGGAAAAGATGAGATAAGTAAGTTTCTTTCATTGTAACATACCCAATTCTCATTTCTCACAAATTATTGTGTCTAGTGTCACTGTTTTTGAATCATCAGTACTATTTGTAAAATCTTTGCTACTTTTAGTTTCTAGAATACTTAAACTCCAGTTTGAATTCATGGAGGCACTAATTACTGCACGTGGACAAATGAAAGCAGATGAATTTAAGATAAATGGTGAGATCTGAATGGTTTCTTAAAAATAAATAAATAATTATTTTTGTTTATTTTCATGTTGTTGTTTTTTAGCCAGGCTTTCACAAGCAGCTTTAAAATAATTGTGATGTTTATGTGATTTTGGGTTATTCCTTCTCAGATCTCCAGAAAGAGCTTGAAAAGGAACAGGACAGGGCATTATATCTGGATGCTGACAACAAAAGTAAGATATATATATATATATATATATATATATATATTGTCTTGTAGTTACTTACAATTATAGCAAATGTAATATGGATGCTCATGGATGCTTAATCCATACCGATGAAAAAACACTTTTCTGTAAATGTTACTGTACATTTATTTTTTTTGCAGATTCCTTTGCCCAATGCAACTTACAAATTAGGAAAATAACACACAATTTGTCTTGGTATTCAAAATATTCATGAAACATTTATTGTAAATGTATCTGTAATCTCTTCTACACCCAGGTTTACGCAAAAAGCTGTTTGTCCAGACAGAACAATGCAAAGACCTGATGGAGCTGTACATGAGTGAGACATTTTACTCTCCTTGCCTCCCAGCAAGCAGCCATATGAAAGCTTTGTTCACATGAAAACAACAGGAGAAATTTAAATGTTATATGTAGATTCTGCTAAAAAATAATGGTTCATCTTACTATTATTGTGTTGCAATTATCATTATTTCTGTATTGTGTACAATCTGTATTGTCTTTTCCAGACGCAGAAGCTGAACTGGAGGCTCAAGTAAATAATGTATTAGATAAAACCTCAAAGACAGGTGAGTTAAGTGAAATTTTAGACACACAAAATATATATATATTTTTTACTTCCCATTAGTTACATTTAATTTGACATACATGGCAACATTTTATTTCCACAGCTCTCCAGATTATTTTGCTAGGCTTCGAAATAAACCAAATAACGAAACAAATTAAAGCATCCTCATCTAATGAAGGTATGTCTCTTTTTTGTACTTTTTATGATTCAATTTGAAAAGCAATCAGCATTAAAAAGGTAATTAAGATAACAATGTAAACTAATGCATATTGTACTGCACTGCTTTTTATCCTGAAGATTTTTTTTCTAGTTTTCATGTATAAATATAATATATTTTTTTGTACATTTTTAATAGATTTGAAGCGATTACGGGATGAAAAACTCAAAGAACTGAAGTTGAAAAAGGAGGAACTTCAGCAAAGTGACGCTAGCTCTGAAAAAAGTGTGACCGCTTCACTTTGCATTAATATCTACCATAAAGGTTTGCTTTTGACTCACATCTAAGCATGCATGTTTTTGACTCTGTTTGTCAGTCCTTAAGGTGATATCGCAGATGGAGGAAATCTGGAAGCTACAGAGTGAAGATCCAGACAACTTAAATAAAATCACCAGTGAGTATTTAACGCAGGACGCATGCAGTAGTTATGCTAATGCAAAAATTGATAGTAAAGGCCACACCACACCGACAGATGCTGACAAACAGCAACAGACATGTTCGTCGGGTTTTGTTTGATCAGTGTGTTTCCCCCTTTGGCTTCTGTTGGTGTTGGTCGGTGTCTGTGCTTCTTTTTGACGATTTAACATGTTGAATCAGCGTTTGTCGGATCTTGGAACATCTGAGAACTGACATACTGTAGTCGGTCAGCTGTCGGTTTCAGCGCACATTCTGTTTTGGTTTCAGATCTGCAGAAGGAGCTCATGAACTTGATTAGCAAATTAGACGATAAAATGGCTTCAAAACCAAGTGAGTGGAGAATTATGGTCTTTGTTTGGAACTAAGGCTGATGTTATTTGCAGTTACGTTCACACTCGTACTGATGGATAGTTAAATAATTACACTTTCAAATACCTTATAAGTATTAAACAGTTCATCTATGTACCAAATTCATCATTTGTTCAGATATTTTTGCCAGAACAATCCATATTACTTTATTTCTGTTTGTCTCAGTGCTGAAAATCATTGCTCTCCAGTCTGATGTAACCTGGATAAGGGAAATGCTGAAAACTGTGACTACAGAGGCTGAGATCCAGAAAGCTGGTTGGCATTGATACTTTTCAGTACTTTAAAAGAGCTTTAAATAATGGTGTAACATTTCTTAATATTATTTTTACACAATAAATAAATGAATTGTCATAATAAATGAATTGCGAGATTGTAACTCTGGTTGGATCATTGCTATATTTACACTGACTTCTGACAGAGCTCCAAAAGGCACTGGATGACATCAAACATTTGCTGAATGAAAAAAACAAAGAGTTGGCTGCTGCGACCGGTGACAAAAGTCAGCTACGTGAGTGAAACCTTTAGTTTTCAGAGCTCAAACAGTAACTGAAATGGCAATCGTAGCTGTCATTAAAATGCTTGATTTACAGAGAAAGATATTGCTGCTCTGAAGAAAGACGTTTTGAGATTGCAAATGGAAATAGACACAAGTGAAGGGAATGCAAAGCAGAAGATTAAAGGTATAGCACATTCATTCAACAGCAATCCATGAATTGATTTTCATTATTATTTTTGAATTGAATTGTCTTCTCTTTCACAGATCTTCAAGAAAAACTAAAACAGAGTAACGAGGCATTGGATGATGCAAATAAATCACTAAAAGAGAAGAATGCCACACTATCACAACAAAGTAAGTTATTGAAGAGATTCACCCAGTTCACCAAATCAGAAAATGATGTCCGGTTGCTATAAATGAGCAGGATTGGAAGATATAACATGCATTTGTGGATTTGTCTGCCAATGTCCAGTCAGATTATTGCTGTATAACATTTTAACCTGATGTCCCCTTAGTTACAAAGATCAACAATATCTTAGACGAAGTGAGAACCTTGAAACAACAAGTGCAAGAAAAAGAATCACTATTAAAAGCCAGAATAGCTGGTGAGTTTCATTCAGTCCATCCATCCATCACTCGTTTAACAGTAAAGCACATCAACATTGGGGCTCTCCATTAACTCAAGAATACAACTTGCTGCTGTTCTTTTTAGATCTTGAAAGGAGCCTAACGATGAAGGAGGAGGAAAATGCCAAAATGCATGCTGAAAATGAAAGTAAAACAACATATTACTGCAGTCTTCAGCAATATAGGGCATTTTAAGTCAGAAAACAGTTCCTCATCTTCCCTATTCTGTTTCTCTCTAGAGCTGAAAAAAAATTGTTTGGATAATGCTGAATGCCCTGAACTCCAGAAAAAATATATAGGTACCTTATCTTCTATCTGCTGTAAAAAGACATTTTGTGAACAGGATTTGGACAGTTGTGTAAACGGAATACTTGGTGACTGTGTGTTACAGAAATGCAAGCTGAATATAACGATACAATTTCTAAGCTGAACAATGACATTCTTAAGAAGGGTGAGTGAAGGTTTATAATTAAATTAATGACAAGGTTAATCACAAAATATTATAATTAATGCCATGAATACACACTAAAACTGAAAAAATTAAATCATCTTGTGTTAAACCTAAAGTCTATATCTACTATACTCTTATATACTGTCACATAATTATCTCTGTCCAATGTTGTTGTTGTTGTTTTCAGCTTATATCATTAAAAGTCTAATCGATGAAGTTCAGGACCTGGATGAGCAAATTGCACAAGGATTCCCAGGTAATGAAGTTGTATGTCCATTGATCCTGATATCACATAAACTGCAGTAATTTTAGACATACGGTACACTTTAAAAGCAGATTCAACTAGTGAAAATACACCTACATTTTTAATGTTTTTAAAGAAGTCTCTTATGCTCACCAAAAATAGAGTAAAAACACTTATTGTGAGATATTACAATTTAAAATAATAATTTCTATTTAAATATATTTTGACAATTAAATTTACTTTTGTGATGGCAAAGCTGAATTTTCATTCTTCAGTGTCATTCTAATATGCCTATTATTATTATTATTATTATTATTATTATCAATGTTCAAATAGTTGTGCTGCTTAATATCTTTGTGGAAACTGTGATACTTTTTTCAGGATTCTTTGATTAATAAAAAAATATTTGAACAGAGTTTATTTGAATTTGTAAAACTCGAATAATAATTGTAAAACTTTTGACTGTAACTTTTGACCAATTTCATGCATCCTTGCTGAACAAATGTAATAATTTTGTAAAGAAAAAAACGTACTGACCCCAAACATTCGAATGGTAGTGTACATTCCATGCTTTCTTTTGACATCAGCTATGGAGGGGTTAAATTAATTATGTTCAAATGACTTATTAGTATCAGAATTATTATTAGAATTTTATATCTGAGCATCATTTGTGACAGTTGAACAAATTATGCACAGACCTAACAGACTACTACCTACACTGCACTTTTCCAAAAACTTTACCATTAGAATGCCTAAAACAATTGAAAATGCATTTCAATTTATGTGAATTTAAAAGAAAAATCTGTAAGGAGTAAAGACCAGGGTTTGACATGCTTTTCTACCTTTTTCTCAATATATGGTTATCTGCTTCTCAGAACTGAGGCTAGAATTGGAAGAAAAGAAAAGACAATTGGAGGAGGCAAAGCAGAAATTGCAAGCTGAGGGATCCATATCAGACAAAAGTGAGTCTAACCTCATTTGACCAGTTTTGGGACTTCTTCATTTGAAGAGAGACCATTGCACACTTACACAATGTTTTGTTACAGCTCTGGATGTACTTGAGTTACTAACTGATATAGGGAAGCTGCAAGAAAATCCAACTGAAGATAATTCAGATAAGATTCGCAGTAAGTTTAAACAAATCCATTTCTGTACTCTTGTAATCAGTTTAATTTCTTCATTTAAAAAAACATTTAATCCATTATCTTACAATAAGCGATGTTCTTCTCTTCATTTAGAACTGGAAGCTCAATTAAATAGTTTGCTGGATGAGTTGCAAAGCTCTGGAGAGAAAGGGCTTGGACTGGGTGAGTTCAACCAGTAGAGCATGGTGCTAGCAACACCGAGGTTCTCATGAACATGAACTGGAGAATTGTATACCATTGTTAAAAGTGTCTGCCAAATGTGTTAATGTAAATGTTTTCCTTATACATTTATACAGCCTTGAAAATAATGTCTATAAAGGAATCAATGTCCAAACTAAGACAAGCACAAGAACAAATGCAACAGAAATATGCAAAAGAAGTCAATGGTAAGTCAATCTTAAATGCATCAATATCAGAAGATTGTTGAGTAAAAGTGGAAACAAAGACTACTAAACAGATATTTTTGTTGTTGGTCAGGACTAGAGAATCAAATAGAGAACAAAGAAAAAGAGATTTTGTTGTTGCGGGCTAACTGCGAACTGTCAGATAAGCTGAGTAAGTAAATGTGAAAAGGTGCCAAAGAATAATTTTCTGGAAGTGATTTTACCCATCCTTTAAAAGGATAATTCACCCAAAAATGTCAATTTTGTCATCATTTGTCAACATCACCCTCAAGATGTTCCAGTTTCTTTCTTTTGTTGAACAAAGTAGATGATATTTTGATGAATGTGGGTGACCACTGACCAAACTGTTGCTGGTCTCCATTGACTTCCATAGTATGGGGGAAAATACCATGGAAGTCAATGGAGACCAGAAACTGTTTAGTTACCCACATTCTTCAAAATATCTTCTGTTTTCAGCAGAAGAAAGAAATACATATAGGTCTGGAACAACTTGAGGGTGAGTATGGATGATAAAATTGACATTTTTGGGTGAACTAACCCTTTAATAATTTCACCAAAGGAATGGGTAACTGCATTTTTCCTACCAGATATGTACTCTGCTTTTTAACCTAATATGTTGTTACTAATACATGCTCCTTTTTTCATGAACAGAGGACAGGATACAACAACTAGAAAAGGAGCTTGAGGAAAGCAAACAAAATTTAAAAAAACTGCAGCAAGAATCAAAGGATAAGATTGCATGTAAGTTTCAGAGGAAATGCATACTGTTGTGATACCATCACAAATAACGTTTATTTATTCATTAAACAAGATGTTATGATGCATATTTTAAACATGTACATAGCTTTGTGTTATCAAATATCATGTCGTTTTTTTCTCAGCACTAGAGAAACAAATTAAAACAAAGGACCAGCAGCTTGCTAAGACTGAAGATATACTGCAAAACACAAACGCTGAAAACGCTGCTTTGAGTAAGAAAACCTGAATAAAGACAACAACATTGCAAAACTAATCAACCCCACATTTATGTTTGAATTCATGATATATTGTCACCTTTGCATGACTAGTCGTTCCAAGAATTTCACCTTTGTGTCTTTGGTTTCAGTCAAACAGCTGAACAATCTGGATGATGAAATAAAGAAGCTCAAAGAGGAGAAAAAATATGCATTGCAGAAACTAGAAGAAGAAATTGCTGGTATGACCACACTGTCAAAACACCAAAGATATGAGCTTGATTAATTATCAAGTTACTATACAATAGCTTTAGGACTGCTGGAGTGATTAGACGTGTTGGTCTTGATAAATATATGAAAAAAGCAATGATCAGCATGTGAGAAACAAACTGACAATAGTGCCATGATGACATACCATCTTTAACTTCAAATTTGACCCATTATACCAAGGTTGAATCTATTTGACCATTTATTATAAGTTACTAACGAATTGCATTTTGTGATCAGATTTAAAAAAGCAATTGAAAAAACAGGAAAATGCGCTTGCTGAAAAGGATCTGTACCTGAAGGAGAAGAATGAAATGATTGATATATTAGAAAAGCAACGGGACAATATGAAAAGCGAGCTTGAAAAAGTAAAGAACAAAAACAGAGGTCAGTAAAAAGTCATCCTCTGCTTAAATTCAGATGAATATTTGGTTCAAAAATGGTCAAATTCAGAGTATTGTCAATCAGATTTGCTACCGATAACATTGAATGATCTACAAATTACACAATTGATGCATGTTACTCGATATTAACTTTCTTTGTCCAGAGCTAGAGGCAGAGCTTAAAACAAAGGACCAGCAACTTGCTAACACTGAAGCCAAACTAAAGGAGATAAATGCTGAAAATCAAGACTTGAGTAAGAATTAAATCATTGAATAATGCATGACAGAATTGTTGATAAAACAAATCATACATTTTGTAAAAAAGTCATTAGCCCAAACATTGTTTGTTTACATATTATAATCACATATGCATATAGTAATATAATTATTTCTTGCCCTCTGTTTTAGTTCACAAGCAGAAGAAACAGGAAAAGGAACTACAAAAAGTTACAGAGGAGAAAAATGAATTACAGAAAGAAATTTCTGGTATGACAATACAGTCAAAATACCACAGAAGCAAAAATAGTCTCCATTTCATGATAAAGTTCTCATGTCCAGTATTATTTTTACATGCTTTTACACTGCCCAGTCAGCAGATTTAAATGTACTCTACAGCTTTATATTTTATAATTTGGTCCATTATATTGTATTCAAAACTCAGATCGTTCATTTGAAATTTTTCTAAGACTAATAAGAAGTATTTTTTCATCAGATTTAGAAAAGACATTAGAAGCAAAAAAACAAGAACTTGCTAAGAAGGACCAGGAACTCCAGGAGAAGGACAATGAAGTTGCTACACTGCAAAAGCAATATGCTGATACAAAGGCCGAGCTTAAAGAAGAGAAAAATAAATTAAATGGTGAGTGGGGCACAATGATCTTTCGGTATACAGTAAGTGAACAACGCAAATTAAATTTGGCCTGGGACCAAATATCTTTTGCATGTATCTGTAGAAGGTAATCCGAGAGGTTTTAATATTTTCAAAATATTTGTAGGTGTGATCAATGAGAACGAGAAACTTAGACAAAACCTGATTGAGACTCAAAAACAAGTGGTTGAACTTCAGGGTGAGATATTTCTTTTATCTAAGCAAAAAGTATTACTAGCTTTATTCTCACAATTAACAATATATGGATTTATTTCTTTTATGACTCTTTATCTAGAAATTATAGGAAAAAACGAACCTCCTAAGAGTGGTAAGTTTGTGATCTCAGTCTGGTTATAATATACAGAATAAAACAAAAAAACAATTAGCTAGTCAATAATAAAATTGCAATCAAACTAAAAAACGTCTGTCTGTGTGCCCACGTCAGAATGGCCGAAGCTTGACGCAAACACTGCCCACCGCAGACTCGTCATTTCACAGGATGAGAAAGAAGCACGTACCTCTTTACTCCCTCAGCCTGTACCTGACACTACTGAGCGCTACGACACAGCTATTGCAGCTCTGGGAAAAGACGGATATGATTCTGGAAAACATTACTGGGAAATAGGTGTGAATGGAAAAAATTGTTATGTTGTGGGTGCAGCCAGGGCGTCCGCTCAGAGAAAAGGTATTCTGACATATGGCCCTTCAGCTGGCTACTGGGTTATTCTGAAGAATAGAGCTTCAAAACTTTTTGCCATGGCTGACAGGAAGGTTCAACTAAACACTGATGCACTTTCTGTAATTGGGGTCCAGTTGGATTTTAAAAATAATAAGGTAACTTTCTATGATGTAGAGAGGAAGCTTGAAATCTTTAGCTTCACTGGCAATGTGCTGCAGGGAAAAATCCATCCATATATTGAAACCTGCAGTGATACTTATTTAAATGAGCCTTCCATGATCTTAAAGCAACCTCAATCCACCGGTTGGCTCAAGCAGTGATCTCCATATATTAGGAGTATGTTTTTGTATCCAAAGAAAATGCTTTCTGCTTGTTATTACTCTCAACTGCATGCTTGAATGGCATCTTTCATTTTAATAAATCATCTATATTTGAAAAACATAAATATTTTTCTAATATGTTGGTGTCTTTTTTTAACATTTAAAAGTATGATTCATCCAGAAATGAAAAGTCGGCCATAACTTACTCACCCTCATATTGACTTACTTTTTTACTTGGAACATTAAAGAAGATACTTTGCTAAATGTCTCAGTGTTTTTGTCCATACAGTGGTATGGACAAGTCAACGGTTACCAGAACTGTTTGCTTATCAACATACTTCGAAATATCTTCTTATCCGAAGAAGAAACAAACAAACACATACAGGATTGGAACAACATGAGGTTCAGTAAACAATGACAAAATGTTCATTTTTGGGTGAACTGTCCCTTCAACATCAAGAGAGAGAATGTGAAGCTTGTCGTATCAAATCCATGCAGAGGAATCATAAATAGTGAAATGAATTTTTTTATTTTTTTTTATTTTAGAAAAACGTTTAGAAAAAACCAACAACTTTATAACAAGATTTTTTTTTGCATCTAAACAGGCTCAACAGTGCTTGAAAACTACACTCACGTGCATAACAAACATTGCTGTTCAAAACTCTTTTTAACAGTAGAACTGTATAGGAGACTTGATTTCAGTTTCATTTTGAAGAGTGAAAAAACAAACAAAAAACGTTGTACGAAGACCCTCAATCTCTGCCTGCTGTTCCAGCAACCCGGCTATAGAAGTATGCAGCAAAGGTTGGATCCTTCTCCTCTAAGCTGTTCAAAAAGGCATTTCTCTCCTCTTCGCTCCATGAATCAAACCACTGAGTCCACAGCCTTAACTGGCATTCAAAAATGTTAGGTGGGCGATCATTCACCTGAAATGCAGAGACAAAGAAGATATCCATGTTATCATACATATGAACCTGCTTAGCATTATTTGATTATGTCAGATAGATACATACATGCATACATACATCCATAAACAGCTGATCTCAATCTTCCATAAGTATTCAACACGACTCAAGTCCATCAATTAACGTCTTGTGAAGTGAAAGGCATGCTTGTAATAAATTCATTATTAAGATGTTTTTAACTTCAACCTGTTGCTTCCTGCTAAACTATATACGAGTCCTCTTTCCATAATATTGCTTTCTTGAGTGAAAAAGCTGTCTCATCTGAATCAGGAGAGAAATATGCACAAATCAAGTGAACAACAAAACAAGTGAAAATAATCCAGAACAGATCTAAACAAATATTTTGGTGGATTTTGATGTGAGAGGACAACAGGAGATGTACTTTCACACTGGAGGAAGTGTTATTATGGACTAGTATTTTGTCCGAAAGTGAGAGTTTAAAGTTAAAATGCCGTAATAATGAATTTGTTTCAATTGACAAGACGTTAACTGATGGACTAGAGTTGTGTGAATTACTAGGCTGTGGATTATTGTGATGTTTTTATCAGTTGTCTGAACTCTCATTCTGACAGCACCCGT
The DNA here is from genome assembly GCF_001515605.1 of Sinocyclocheilus anshuiensis. Lineage (NCBI taxonomy): Eukaryota > Metazoa > Chordata > Actinopteri > Cypriniformes > Cyprinidae > Sinocyclocheilus > Sinocyclocheilus anshuiensis. Next base: position 1,291,734 of record NW_015542885.1, read on the forward strand.
TCACTGCAGAGGATCCACTGGTGAGCAAGTGATGTAATGCTAAATTTCTCCAAGTCTGTTCTTATGAAAAAACAAACTTATCTACATCTGGATGATCTGAGGGCGAGTAAATTGTAAGCAAATTTTCATTTTTGGGTGAACTATTCCTTTACGTACGAGAATCACACAACAAAGAAAAGGGCATTAAGTTTCACATAAATTAACAAAATAAAACACCTGCAGTGTGTTGAGTTGGTCTAATAAACTGGACACCTTTCCAGGCACAGCCTTTGAAATCAGATCTTCCAGAAAGCGTTGCTTCTGGACAGCGTTCCATCCTAAAAACCAACTTAGTACACATCGTTGCTCCTGCAGCGTCACGAAAGACAGCGGCACAGAGTCTTCTCTGGAGCCCACGTTGAGGGATGTGTAGGACAGTGCTTCCAGACGTTGGGGAACAATGCCTCCTGAAGCAGGCGGAAAGTCTGTGATGGAAACTGGGGGAAGAGTTGACCAACCTTGCCCATCAGACATCCCTAACTGTGTAATGGTGTGCTTGGAGACCTGAGAATGGGACAGATCTTCCACTGTAGGGGGCATCATGGATCCATCTGGCTGGCCCGAGCCTTGTAAAGCCTGGTGGAACCAGGCCATTTCTAATAAAGACAAAAAAAGGAGGATTTCAGCGGGACTATCATTGATGGTACTAAAAACTTATAGCGCTAAAAGAAACTGGATGCCTAAAAATAACTTTTTACACAAACTGAAACATTGAATAAGCCACGTTCATGCATTTTAACATACATCATCGGTTCAAAGCCTTTATAAAACTGTTATTTTTCTTTTTGCATCGTACCATATGTATTTACACTGTAGGCTACACTTATATTTTTCTTTCTTGTTACGACACACTATGCATGCTAACGTCAGATTGCTAGCTGACCAAAACAAACGAGTAACCTCCGCTTTTAAATATTATTTCATTCAAAATGTCATTCTAAATAAAATGTTACCCTTTTCTTAGTTGGACTTGTCACCTTTCGTCGAAAACAGCATGTAGTTACTTTCTACGTCGGTAACCAGATGGGAAATAATCTCGATTGAGCCGTGAAGCTCAAAGGGAGCTGCTCGCTGTGTTCAATAAACCGCTTGCATAGGCTCTGACACAGGGGGGGCTCTGCATATTAGCGATGTCCTATTCGTGAACGAATCTTTCTTTTTGATCGGATCTTTTCACATTGTTCACAAACCCGATCTAAACGTCTTGTTCACGAATCTGACTAGACGATTCGTTAATGAAATGAACTGAATCAGTAAGTCGAGTCAACGACTCAGCGAGAGCCGGTACATGTCCGATTCATACAGAGGTTGTTACTGAAGGGACGAAAAGGTTACTTTAATAGCCTAATAGCAGAAATGTAAAATTACAAAGATTGTAATTGCGAAATTAATTGATTTTAAGCTGATTTTTAAAAACTGATTTACTAAAACGAACGGACAACCGATGTGCTGAAATAAATCGTGCTTTAATTTGTACGCAGAATTTCAAAATTCGATATTGTATTTATTATTTTTAATTAAAAAAAAAAACACGATTCTCCACACTATAGTGGAAACTGTGGCATTACATACGACGTGACGTGGGACATCATAAAGCTTAACGTGGATTCATGTAGCAATTTAGACAGTGATGGACCAAACAGTGGTGGACCAAATTCAGTATATATTATATTAATGATGCATATTATGCACTGGCAAGCAGATTAACCCAGAATATGAACGTAACGCGCAATACCTAACAAGGTTAATGCACAAAACGGTAATACAGGAGGACTAATTTCAGTATAAATCTTAATGATTATGCACATTATAGACAAGACTATATCTAGAATATAAACGCAAAACAAGAGGTTTATAACGGTTTTCATGCGAATTAACAGCATTAACAGCTGAATACCGGGCAGGCTTTAATTATGGCGTCTTTGTTTGCCTTTGCAATGATTTTATGTTGAAACGGACATTTACAAGAAGCAATTCAATCATGTCCAATGTGGTTTAAGCATATGAATTCAGGTGTACTGCCTGTTACTTTGTAAAACATCAAACAACTTTGAAGTCCTCTCTCCGTGCTTCCACTCCGCCTTTTCCGGAAGCGCTCGTGGCGCGCTGACGTCAGTGAGGAAGGCGTTGCGGTCCTCGCGAGCTACAGAACGAGCGAAGGGAATCAAGATGGCGGACCTCGAAGACGTTACGCTGGACGGGAGGCCGCTCCATTCGCTCCGGGTGGCGGATTTGAAAGCGGCATTGGAAGAGAGAGGGCTTCCGAAAAGCGGACAGAAGAATGCACTCATCAAGAGGCTCAAAGGGGTGAGTGGGAGTTGCTGTTTTCTCGGCTCCGCAGAGTCCGAGGACCGTGATTCGGAGGCCGAGCGTCGGGGGTCTCTCGCTAGCTGCATGAAATGCTTTAAAGCTTAAGTCTACGGAAAACCATTGAAACTCTGAACGGCCATATCTCCGTAACGGCGTGGCGGATCCGCACCAAATTCGGGGGATCCCTTCAGCTCGAGGAACCCTCTCGAACGTGAATCGAGTGTACGTCTAGAGGCCCTCTTTCGAATGAGAACACCCCCGCGTGGATAGCCCTCGGGGTTCGGGAGTTACGGGTGGTTAAATTCGCGGTCCGGCGCCGACCGATCTAGCGATCCCGGGGGGTTACCGACGCGTGGAGGGTGGCGTTCGAGAGGGCTCCTCGAGCTGAAGGGATCCCTCGAATTTGGTGGCGATCCGCCGGCGCGTTCGCGAGATTGTGACACTAGTCAACACTTTCCCTTCAGTAAGGAGGCTTCTTGTTCAGGCAGCATTCACGCGTTGTCTTATTCGACCGTAAGTGCCCTACGAAGTGGAGTAGGTGGAATGACGTATGAGGTCAGCTTTGCGCATGCGAGGCTCAGAAGTGACACGCGGAGAGATCGAAACAAAACAACGGACACTAATTAGAAGTACAAAACGAGGATTTGTAAAGAAGAATGTCGTGGTCGACCTCTACTTGTTACCTTTGCTGTGAAGTGTGCATAAGTATTTAGTGTAGATAATGAAGTATGTGTTTCTGTCATTCTGCATGTGCAACAGGCTCTCATGTTGGAGAACCTTCAGAAAACCTCCACTCATCACATTGGCCTGCAGCCTAACTCCCGGGTGAGCTGAACTGCGTTGTTTTACAGCAGGAACAAGCATCTTACTGTTTGTTCTTGTGTGGATGGCTTAACTGCTCTAAAACAACTGTAACCATTTGGATTACATGTGTGTTTCAATTTAGATTGGCGAGGAAATGAGTCAGAACAGCTTCATTAAACAGTACCTGGCCAAACAGCAAGAGCTTCTCAGGCAGCGCTTGGAGAGAGAAGCACGAGAGGCAGCTGAAACAGATGGTGAGTATATGATAATAGTGCAAATAAACTTAACTTGTACCAGTGTGAGTGGTTTTTCTTTTCTTTTTTTGAAGCTGCATGTGTGTAATGTTTTTAACCAGCAAAAATGCTGCATCCTTGTATAAATGGTGGTGAAGTTGAAATATGGAAACACTGATCATTTACAAGTACTCTCAACATATGCTAGTTTTTTTGGTTAATGTGTAATCTTTTGGTATTACAAATGGTTTTTGCATTGAGTGTTTTGTTAAATGATGATGATGATGATGATGATGAATAAACTTTTTCTGTGATATATCTCCTATAACAGGGGTGTCCAAACTCGGTCCTGGAGGGCCGGTGTCCTGAAGAGTTTAGCTCCAACCCTAATTAAACACACCTGAACCAGCTAATCAAGCTCTTACTAGGCATACTAGAAACTTAAAGGCAGGTGTGTTGAGGCAAGTTGGAGGTAAACTCTGCAGGACACCAGCCCTCCAGGACCGAGTTTGGGCAGCCCTGTCCTATAAGTTTACTCTATACTGAATTACAGTATTTGGTTTTCCAGAGACCATTAAAATCAGTGTACTATGAAAAGGATTGATTGAAAAGATGGGAATTATGAAGTTGTTTATAACAATTTTAGTTGTTAAAATTACACATTAATTTTAAAAAGATAGTTCTCTTTGTACTTACATTGATAATATGTATATACATGTGTGTATATACAAAATACATATGTAAAAAATATTCTATTTTTAATGATGAAATACTAACATTTATTTTAACATTTCTTCTAAATTAAAGTGCTGTTTAGTCTGTAAACATGTCTGTTGTTATGGTTTATTTTTATTTATTTATTTGTTTTTCTTTTTAAGGAACAGACCATGAAGACCACACAGAGGCCAATGACAGTATTTGTGCTGCCCCTAACCAGGTTAGAAATATTATCAATCCCCTGCTGCTACAGTGTTTGTTCTGGGCTGGGCCACAAATTCTTACAAAATGTCTATTTCATTTTTAGTTATGCAAGGTACGGTTAAATGTTCTCCTGATTGTGTTTACTTTGGATAAGAAAAATACCTTTTGGGTCCTGAACTTACCTTCTGTGTCCAACACATATTTCCACCAGGATGTTGCTCCCTCCTTAGTTGACCAACACAAAGGAGGTACAGTAGTGGCTGGGGGATTTGGGGTGACTGGGAGTGAGAGTGATGAGCTTGCAGAAAAAGAAACCCCTGGGCAGCCATCCCCCCTCGCACCTGCCCAGCCTGGCGCAATAGCTTCTTTATCTGTGCGGGTTGTTGGTGAAAGAGGACCAACTTCAAGCCATGAACCGGCTGAGAGTGATGATGACAGTGAAGGCGGGGATGACAATGATGACGATGAGGAGGAGTGGAACGCCAATGCTCAACGGAGTCGTCGAGCACAGCCTCCAAAAAGCCAACCGGTGAGGGAAAGATCTGGTAGCTCTCAGCAACAGCAGCAGCCACCCCCCCAACACATACCTTTACTTTCACAGCAGCTCAGACAGCCCACTCCTCCTCCATCCCCTCCTCCTGAACTCTCTTTTCCACTCCCAGACACACCTAAACAGAGCCCACCTAGTCCTGGAGAGCCCCCGTCTAGGCAGCGCATATCTAGTTCTTCGAGCTCTGGTAGTTCAAGTAGTGACAGTCGTAGCAGTAGCCCTGAACCAGCAGGCGACGCCACAGAACGCAGACCAGGCCCACTGACCTTACTGGCACGCAAGATGGCGTCTGAGGGAGCTTTCTCTGGTGCAGGAAAGCGTGATAGGGAGGGAATGGACGGACAGAGAAGCCACCATGAGGGGGTTGTGTCTGCAATTACGCACACAGCTAATGCAGCTTCAGTTTTGTCATACCCTAGTTCAGTGATCTCAAACCAAGGTATTGGTGTCGTTAGGACAGCGATGGTGGAAGAGAGTGATGGCATGAAGCAGGATGATCTTTTATGGGAGCAAGAAAACAAAAAGAGGGAAAGACAACGAGAACAAGAGAGGCTGAAAGCCCTAGAAAAGGAGAAGGCATTGGAAAAAGAGCGAGCACGAGTTTTGGAGCGGGAAAGACAGGAGCAAGAAGAAGCTCTGAAACGGGAGAGGGCTTTACAGCGAGAAAGGGAAGAGAAAGAAAATGCCTTACAGCAGGAGAGGGAAGAGAAAGAGAAGCTTGAAAGAGAACAAGCGTTGGAAAGAGAGCGAGTACGATTCGAGAGAGAACAAGCTCTGGAACGAGAGAGGCAAGAAAAGGAGAGACTGGAGAGAGAGAGGCAGGAAGTTTTAGAGCGGGAGAGATTGGAGCGAGAGAGGCTGGAGAAAGAAAGACAAGAACGAGAACAAGCCTTAGAGAGGGAGAGACTCGAGAAAGAAAGACTTGAGAAAGAAAGACAAGAACGAGAACAAGCTCTAGAGAGGGAGAGATTGGAGAGAGAGCGACTTGAGAAGGAAAGACTAGAACGACAACAAGCTTTAGAGAGGGAGCGATTGGAAAGAGAGCGGCTTGAGAAGGAAAGACTAGAAAGAGAACAAGCTCTAGAGAGGGAGAGATTGGAAAGAGAGCGGCTTGAAAAGGAAAGACAAGAACGAGAACAAGCTCTAGAGAGGGAGCGATTGGAGAGAGAGCGGCTTGAGAAGGAAAGACTAGAAAGAGAACAAGCTCTAGAGAGGGAGAGATTGGAAAGAGAGCGGCTTGAAAAGAAAAGACAAGAACGACAACAAGCTTCAGAGAGGGAGCGATTGGAAAGAGAGCGGCTTGAGAAGGAAAGACAAGAACGAGAACAAGCTTTAGAGAGGGAGAGATTGGAAAGAGAGCAGCTTGAGAAGGAAAGGCAGGAACGAGAGAGGCAGAAAAAAGAACAAGCTCTAGAGAGGGAGAGGCTGGAAAGAGAAGCTGCTTTGGAGAATGAGAGACAAGAAATGGAGAGGGCCAAAGAACAGGAAAGGCTGGAGAAAGAGAGGGCTTTGGAAAGAGAAAGACATGAAAGAGAAGCTGCTCTGGAACGCAAGAGGCAAGAGCGAGAAATAATTGAGAAAAAGAAAGCTTTGGAAGAAGAACGGTTGCAGAAAGAACAAGCTCTTGAGCTTGAGAGAGAAGCACATAGGAAAGCAGAGGAGGAGCGAGAGCGAGCTTTGGAAAAAGAGAGAGAGGAGCAGGAGAGGGCTTTAAAAGAAGAGCAGCAGAGAGCTTTGGAGGAAAGGGAAAGACTTTTGGAGCAAAAAAGAGTCCAGGAGGAAAAAGAAAAGGCTTCGAAACCTGAAAAAGAGGAGGAACGTGAGAAAGAAAGAGAAAGTCGTCTTCCTCTGTGGAAGCGTGGTCGTGATATCGGTGGTCTCTCCTATCCTCATGCTGCTTCTCTGGAAAGTCCAACGGAGAAGCCCGACGAGAGTGAGACCGGTGAACCTCAGAGCACTGGCAAAGATGCTCGATCTACAGAGCCTGTCCCACAGCAGTCACCCATAGCTGCTACAAAACCGTCTCCTCAATCTTCTTCTAAGAAGTCCCGCTTCCTTAGAGATGCCCCTCTGACAACTCCTCTCCCATCCTCTCCAACTTCTGTGCTGAAGAGACCTCGTACTTTCTCAGATAGCCCGATGCCACAAGCCCCGTCAATTCCATTAACATCTAAGCCTGAGGAAAAAGATGCCGCTCAGGTTCATCAAACATCAGTCTTTGTTTCAGCACCTCATGAGCTTGAGAGCAAAACCCCCAAGATGTCTGCCCAACAACATGCACCACAAGAGGAAGCGAAGATGGAGACGTCAGAGGATAGTGAGGCAAGCAAAGACACTAAACATAAGACTCTCAGAAGAGTTGAGGATGAGGAGAAATCTCCTTTACCTCCTCCAGAGGAGAAGAAAAGAGGTAGGGAAAGGGAAAAGAAAGAGGTGGAGAAGAAAAAAAGAAAGTCATCATCCTCTAGCGATTCCTCCTCATCCGACTCAGATTCTGGGTCTTCATCCTCCTCACGCTCCTCCAGTTCATCATCATCAGAGGAGGAGGAGAAAAGTCATTCCACTTCAGATGGTAGGAAGGTGAGTGGTTCAAAGGTTTCTCATCTTTTCCGTTAGGCTTGCTCGCTCATGCTCTCTTTAAACACTTTGGAGACATTGTTCATGAGCATTGTAATCAAGTGTCAGAATTAATCTATAATTTCATGCTCCTCAAAAATGGCATCAGTGGTGAAATAAATGGCAGAAGGACATTAGCATTAGAGAGCTAGCATACAGGGGCATAAACTAAATAATATTGATTGCCTGAGCTATTAAGATTTTTTTCCCATTTCATGATACATTTCAAACCTTGGCATTTTTTTTCTTGTGTCTCGTTTTCTTCTGCATGTGTAAATTATGGCACTTTTCCACTACGTGGTATGGCACGGCTCGGCTCGGCTTGGTTTGCGTTTCCACTGCAGTTCAGTACCGCTTTAGAGTGGGCGGGATTATTCACATGTCATTAAGCACATGCCTCTATTGACGCGACTCCTGAAAAACTTTTTCATTCCACGTCGCCCCATCAAGCTCTCGCTGAATTCGCTCCTCTGCTATCAACGAGAGGAATGTCTGTACTTCCTCAACAGACAACGAAACAAAAAAAAAGCGAAAAAAAGTTGCGCTTGTTCAAAACAGTTCGATCCTTCGCTGGCTGTGCAGATTTAAATCTAGCAGTTCTGTTGTGTTTGTGTCGCAAGTTCAGTGACGCAGGTAGTGACGATTCTCTCCGGCCAATCCGTGATCAGCAGAGTTTACACGTCACGTTTTGGTAACGGTGCGGTTCACTTGGAACCTCAACCGAGGTGGTACTAAAAAAAGTACCAGGTACTGTACCCAGTGGAAAACCCCCCAAAAGTGAGCCGTACCGTGCCGTACCATGCAGTGGAAAAGTGCCATTACATCAAACGTTTAGCTTTTTGTTCATTTTGCAAGACCATAAACTTCTAAAACTGAATTCTAAACTAAAGCACTACAATGGTGGGTAAAACATTAAAAGGAATGTTTCAGGTTCTATTATCACAACGCATACAAACAAATATCCACTTTTAATCCGTGGGTCCAATTTGGGGCGTGTTGCCCCGTAGACTTGCATTATAAGCATGAAACTGTCCTTTTTATTCAAATTAAGGAAAGAGTTGAAATAGGCTTTCATTTTTATATAATTTCACCAATTGTTTATAATTCACTTTTTTTTTTTCTTGAATTGCATACATACATGCAAAATGCTTTTTTTACATGCCCAAAATTTTAAGCATATCTTAAGTTTACTTTCTATTAGGGCTGCACAATTAATCGAATTTCTAATCGCAATTAAAATTATGGATGCCACAATTACGTAATCGTTCAAAGCGGCAATTAATCGTTCAAAGTCCACTTATGTTATTTTGCACGCTTAAGGTATGTTTTTTTTTTCTTTCTACGTTATCTTAAAGGTTTTCCCATTGTTTTAGTATAACATTATAATACCATTCATATTTTTACTTTTTTTTTTATAATTTAAAGAAGAAACCAATCCGATGTATATTTGACATTTGAGGCTTAATACTATAGAAAAGCACTAAAGGTTTTTCAGTTCGAGTGTTTTCAGCTTGTTTATTTTCATATAAAAATACGGCATGCAGTTGCATCTAAAAATGGTATAAACATCATTCAATGTAAATTGTGATAATCGTAATTAATAATCGCAATTACAATTTCAAGGGAATAATCGACAATTATGATTGTTTGTCATAATCATGCAGCCCAATTTTCTATTTTCCTCAGTCTAAAGAGGTCCAGAAAGATTCTTCATCTCAGCCCACGGAAAAAGTTGGTCAAACTGTGGCTGAAAAGCCTCCAACCGCCCAACGCAAAAAACGAGTCTTCATAGAGCAGGAAGAAAAAGACATGGGCAATGAGGATGTCATCCAAACCAAGGTTAGCAAGCAGCTAAATTTTAAAAACAAAATGAATTTGGTTCTAACACCCTACGTCTAGTCAGAGTAACTATTATATTGTGCTACTTTGATTGCCATTCGATAGGCTCAGTCTGTGCAAGACACTGGACAAACCTTTTTATATACTCTACTTTTTCTATATATTTTAGAAACCCTGCCTTGAACTACAAGATGAGAAGGAAACAAGGGGAAGAAATGACGATATTGACGAAGATGACACTAACAAAGACACTACCAGGTCTGTCTACAATCTACTTTGATTATATTTGTACACCAGAAATCATGGGTTGAATGAAAACATTACTAATGCAGTTAAAAAGGGATGGATATCCAAGCAGAGATCAAATATGGTGATTATGAAGTGGGTTAAGATGAAAGAATTTGATTGACAGTTTTAAGGTCTTCATGTAAAATTAGTGAAAAGTTTTGGCTGCTTGAGTCCCTGCATAGTCTATTTATTGGACCCAGGAAACACATACAAATTGTATCCTGTCATTTGGAATTATTGTCCTGTACTGCCAAGGACGCCAGTTTGAGCTAGTGTACCAGCAATATGCAATAATTAGTTTTTTGAATACAAAAACTAACAGCAATGTTGAAACATCAAAGAACCAGTGTTAATGCTGTCCATGATACAAATATTTTACTTATATCTTTGCACATTAAACTGAGGTAGGAGAAAGAATTTTACAGTTACATGCATCACATTTAAATAATCTAAATAGCCATGTGAGGTAATGCAAAATGAGATGGAATTGTAATTGCTGTCATCGCAGTTTTGTATGTTGCCAAAATAGAGGTTATAAATGTCTTTTTGGTTGTAAGCTGCTTTGATTGATTTGCATATGGCTGTGTCTGTTCTCCTGCTTCAGATATTAAATGTATGAGACATAATTTTAGCCCTCAGAAACGCCTGCATTTATGGACAAATAAAGAAGGGGTGGAACCAGCAAACATACAATCATTTATTTTATAATATTTATTTATCTATCTTGTATAATTTGCGTCGAAACTGAAGATATAATGAAATCAAATGAATCTGGGAATCATTTTGAACAGCTCGATCAACCCGATTCACTTAAAACGAATCGGACTTTCCAATACGATATAACGCAACAACACGGCTTAAAGATTCACTGTTTTAAACAGTTACTATTGCGCTACTAACGTAGATAAGTTAGTGGCGTCGCTAGCTTTTTAGTTCCTCCCCAAAACGGCATGTAGCTCGTTTCAAGAGCGTGTTATTGAAGTCGTGTGGATTAAGAACAGGCAATCAGTGCGGCTGCCTCTCAACCGGTGATAATGGGTCCTGCCGAAGTGAGTCTCGCGCACCTCTCTTTCTCTCATCTAACATGGATGTACTACGCGTTTGACCAATACCACGGGGCTCAGGGTGGCCCGTTAGCTTTGGGCGAGCGGTGTGCAATGAATTCGCGAAGTCCCGTCCGTTTGTAGTCATTAGAGAATCGCTGATAGATGCTTGATCTCATTGTGCATTATGCTGCTCGACGGGGAGGAAAGAGATGATGCTCGGCGCTACACTCATGTACTCGCATCCCACAATGCGGCGGAACGGTTTTTATCATGTCTCTTTATGTGCTAGTGATGTGTTAGTATCAGGGCGCACGTATTTTGCTTCTTTTGTCGGCCATTTGAACGATCTAAAAGAGAATAAAAACAAACAGTAACGCTTTGCCACGCGTGTCACTCCACTCTGCGGGATGAGCGCTGCATTTAGTCGACATGTAGCCTGGAGCTTTAATTTGGATGTCAATGTGAGACTGCATTCGCAAGGTTATAGATACAGCACAGAAATATTAGGTTTTTTTTCTGGAGCTGTTGTTTTTTGTAAAAGCAGGCCTGCAATTGTTGCGGGTGTTTGTAGAGATGATTGATCAGTCTCTTTTTTGGAGGTAGTGGATATTGTAGGGATCTGTGTGCATTTCAGGATACACTGTTCGTTGTAAGTTGTCATAAATTGCTCTTTTTTTCCCATATGGAGTTGACTGATTCTGGTTGACTAGATTAGTAGTGTTCATTTAAAAGTGTCATTTCAATAGGCTGACCATAGGTCCTATCTTTTCCCTCAGACACGTCCTGGCCAGGATTTCTAAATTGCCTAAAATTTATGGGTTGTTTATAGTCATTGTTTATTCACATTCGTGTTGTTTCAATCTGTATGACTTTTTTTCTTATATGGAAAAGAGGATGAGATGTTAAGCAAAATATTAACCTCAGTCACAAGCACTTTCATTGCATTTTTTTTCCCCATACAATGAAAGTGAATGGAGACTGAGACCTTATTTTGCCTAATAACTGTTGAGGGCGAGTAAATTTTAACTTTTCATCCCTGTAAATTCTTAAAAAAAAAAAAAGGCTTTTACTGTGACTATAGCAAATTGAGACTTATTATTTTTACATACTCCCCTCTTTTTCCCCCCTTTTCTCTTTGCTCCTGTCTTTCTCAGTAGTGAGGTGAAGGAGGCTGTCATGGCGGAGCCTGAGAAGGTTCCAGAGAGCAGTGAGGAGGTAAGAGCACAGAGGAGTGCTGGGCTTACCCAACTCTACCAGTCGCCAGTTATCCCCCACATTAAAAGGATAGGTTTTATAAATGGCTGTCTCCTTTCCCCTTTATTTTTCAATACAAATGCATTGTTATTACAGGTACATACAGGCATTACTAATTATGTTCACTTGTACATAAGCTAATTTAGCAGCTCTATGTATTATTTGCCCTTTTTTGTGGTCACAGATGATGTTGTGTGAACCTTTGCTGAAGCTGTCCTAGACAGAAGCAGCAGGGGGCACTCTCTCACTTTGGCTGATGTTTAAAATCCCCTTGATTGCTTTGTTGTAAAGGTGCTCATGCCTCTTCCATTGCCCTTATTGGTACCTGCATACAACTACTACTTCTACTACAGCATCTGTTCCACTGTCTCCAAGCGCCATGGCTTTACCTGATAGGCCCTTGAGTCTGCTCTGCAGTGCAACACACCAGGCAACAATGGCCACGTTTCCTCAATGGCGTTGGCTGGAAGCACCTGTTGATTGGACTGATAATGAAAGGCTGAGTAATATGGGTGTGACGTTTTGCTGAGTGTCTCATGAGCCTGTGTCAGTTTGGCTCAAGATGGCAGCAAGGGTGGAAATGAGATTCCCAGAAACCGTAAGCAAATAAATGGACATCTTCAGAACTGTTCAGTGTGACTTTTTTGGCTTTAATGGAGACATTTTCCAGCGACTGTCCCAGTTGTTTGCTATATAATGGGACTAGTTTATTTCTTTATCCTGTGGAAAAACCATGATGTGTTGTCTTAACTCCCAAGAAAATTTTGAACTCTGATATCATGCACTTTAGCACAACAACTGGATGTGCTGGATTTTACTGCCTTCTCATTTTTCTGTGGACTATCATGATCAAACCTAACTGATAGTTTGAAAATGGACTTGATCTGTTTCATTGTTTTGTGGCTGCTTGACTGAAACTGCATCATTCAACCTGAACAGACAGAAACCTTGTGCAGTCTTCCTCGTAACATGGACATCTTCACAAATAAAACTGACTCAGTCTTCTGAAAGGTTTCTCAGCAATTAGTTTGAAAGACTCCTCCCACGTTCCGATTTCATGCCAATACGATGGACTTCAAAAAAGACACTCAGAGCCTCTCAAACTCCACCCACATTGTTCTACATGAGAGTTCTTCTGCCAGCCTGCTCTCAGATCTCTGCCCAAACTTCCCATCCTTCTTTGATTGGACTGTTGTTGCCTAGATACAGTACATGCAGACGTGCGATTGGGCCATTCACAACCGAGTGAAGAACATGTGTCAATGGTACCGGGAAATAAGTAGTCATTCTCCATTTTCTACTTTAAATGTTTTGCCTAGACAATACTAATATTTGCCAAGACTCCATGGTAACCCTAAAATGGAGCTATTGTCTACTGGATAAAGAGTAGATGTATATTTATACATAAGGCCACTGCAGAGCTAATGTAAAAACAATTCTTTATTTAATTCCTCACTACAGTAACCGCCTCAAAGGATATTTCAACCTGAGGGGCTGCTCAGTGAGATAGATAACTGCAGCAAAGCCTTTTTAAAAAGTATTTTTGTGTAGGAGAGGACAAGACTGCATCTTCAGAGCAGAAATAGATTACATAATAGAAATAGATAACTTCTAAACACATGAAAAACATGCGCTCACTGTGTGTGTACACACTCTTACTGAAGAGGCGGTCTTTCCTAATAGATTTCCTTTCATATCTGTTTACCCATTTCCTTGTTGATGGCTCACTTTCTTTTGGTCTCTATTTGTTATTCAGTTTTATCTCCTTCATACACGCACACACATTTTTCCACACTCTGAATCTTGTGCTTTCTTTCCATATATACGATCTCACCTTTTCCCCGGGCTTGGGTGTGTTTTTTCTCTTTCAGAGCACCACGCCAAAGACCTTCTCGGCCCGAAGGATTTCTCTCGGCAGTGAGTATCTCCACATTTCCCCTGAAGTGATTAATTTGGAGAGATCATTCACTGTATACACTACTGTTTAAAAGGTATAAGGTTGTGTAATAATTTGTTAGACCTGAATTTTCAGAAGCCATTGTTCCAGTCTTCAGTGTCACATGGTATTTCAGAAATCATTTAATAATATGCTGATTTGGTGTTCAAAAAATTTCTTATTATAAATGTTATGCTGCTTAATACTCGTGTCATCAATTTTTTTTAGAACTCTTTGATGAATAGAGAAAAAGAAAAAAAAAGATTTTCTTTTACTGTAACTTTTGAACCATTTAATGCATCCTTGCTGAATAAAAGTATTAATTTCTTCCAATAAAATTTTTTTGCTGACCTGCAAACTCTTGAATATGTTATTTTACAGAGTCTCAATAATACAATGGTGATAAGTATGAAATCCATAAAGCTTTAAAATCAAAGATGTCGACGATGGCCATATGCTATCTTCCCTCAGGCAGCAAACAGTCTCCTGGGGTGGTGAGTTCTGAGGGAGAAGCGGAGGCCGCAAGCAGTGCTGGCGCTGGCAGGAAAAGAAGATGGGGCTCCAGTACAGCTGTCACTGCCAAGAAACCCTCCATCAGTATCACCACAGACTCTTTGAAGGTCAGATAAATAAGAAATAAAAATTAAAGGGATGTCTGTTATTCTAAAAAAATAACCACCCCAAAAAAATATCCACTTCTTCCTTCATCTGATGAACCGTAACATAATGCATTCTTCATTCTGTACAGTCTTTAATACCTGACATCAAGCCTGCTTTGGGTCAGGAGGCTGTGTTAGACTTGCATCCGGAGGAGATGCATCTCTCTGGGGAGGAGGAAGGAGGAGAAAGGGGTGACCAAGACCTGAAAATTAGGCGAACTGTAACACAGGTGCATGTTTTCCCTCTACTAGAAGTAAAGATGTGTGTTTGATTATTTGCATATGTTGGAATAATCTTTTGGTAAAATATCTATTGCCCCCCGCCCCCCCCTTCTGAACAGGTTGTGCCCTCTAACACACAAGAGAATGGACAGAAAGAATCTAAAAGAAGTGAACATGAGGATGAGGCAGAAAGAAGTGAAGGGCAGGATACACTTAGCCAGGAGGAAAAGATGGAAAGCTCCATTCAGGTTTCCATGGAGACGGCGCCGTCGTCCCCTGGGCGAGACGTTGAAATGAAGACAGGTGAGAATTACAAAAGGAACATTCAATTATTATTTTTTGTGTGTGCGTGCAGTAGTGTGAAATTTATGGAAGTTTTACATAGAAAAGTCTCACATTGTGTTCCATAGAAGCAGAGTCTGTTTTTAGTCTCCCTTACCCCTTTCTCCTTTTTTGTTTCCTGCTTAGTCACTCCCAGTGACACACTGATTCGGCGTTCCATTAGCCAGCAGAAGTCGGGTGTGAGTATCACCATCGATGACCCAGTCCGCACAGCCAAACAACCCTCTCCTCCTCGTGGAAAGCTGTCTAACATTGTCCATGTCTGCAACC
>NW_015542886.1:0-370 GCF_001515605.1 Sinocyclocheilus anshuiensis
GCTGGGTTTTGACACAAATTTCACGGTTCGATTCGATTCTCATTCGCAAGCTTGCGATTCGATTTGATTCAATATCGATTATTTTGGACATACTGTATATCAGGTACAGTACATGCCACATTTTCTCAAGGAAAAAAAATCTCTCAACTAAAATATACATGAGAGTCAGTTGGTACTACATTACTATAATATTGAAGGTTAAAACGAACTGATTTGTTAAAATTACACTTAATGAAGTTTTAAAATAATAAAGTTACAATTACATAATATTTCTACTTCCATTCATTTTTTTATATATATAAACAATGGTGGCTGTCATAAAAACTTGATGGATTTATTCAAACATAAATTAAACATCGAAGAACAGTTT
>NW_015542886.1:684-863 GCF_001515605.1 Sinocyclocheilus anshuiensis
TACGGATTGTAAAGTTGTACTCTTTCTTTTAACTTACCTTCGGATGTTTAGTCATGTTTATTTTGTGCTGAAACTGAGGAGATGATCAATTCACGTGCGCATCGCGCTGCCGCTTTTTTTGAACTGAGGCACGCCGCGCTACAGCGATCACTCCACAAAACAGCGCCAAAACGGCATTT
>NW_015542887.1:0-1023 GCF_001515605.1 Sinocyclocheilus anshuiensis
ACCAACCCTAATCTACTATGCAGGTACTAATTTACAGACATCAAAATGTCTGACAAATCAGGAAAACAGCTGTTCAGCAACTATAACAACACTACCAATAAACTACATAACTGAACTAAAGAGACAAACATCTCCAAAACTTTAAGAAATTGTAATCTGTAACGTAACTACAGCATTCTTAAATCTTATACCAGGCTTAAGATTTGGTTTAAAATCATTGAAGAGTACCTCCTCCTGAGAGGTGAGCGCTCACCCTGTCCTTACTATTTATTTCTACTCATAGTTACAACACAGAAAGCACTGTATGCATGAAAAAAATAAACAACAACAGATGAATGTGCGATTAATAATCTTACGTGTTATTATAAGTAAATAGTCTTTTCGTGCTAGAACCTATCCTATGGAGAAGAATATGTGTGAAAACCTTAAAGGGATAGTTCACCCAAAAATGAAAATTTGATGTTTATCTGCTTACCCCCAGGGCATCCAAGATGTAGGTGACTTTGTTTCTTCAGTAGAACACAAACTGAGATTTTTAACTCAAACCTTTGCAGTCTGTCAGTCAGTAGAACACAAACAGAGATTTTTAACTCAAACCGTTGCAGTCTGTCACTCCTATAATGTTAGTGGATGGGAATCACGGCTTTGAGAGTCAAAAAAACATACACAAACAAAACCAAATTAAACCCTGCGGCTCGTGACGATACATTGATGAGTAAAGACACGAAACGATTGGTCTGTGCAAGAAACTGAACAGTATTTATATCGTTTTTTTTATCTCTGATTTACTGCCATGTCCGAAGAGTCCTGAGCGCGGTCGCGTCTTCTTCTTCAGCCGGCGCGTGATGCGTCTTCTTCTTCTCCTTACTTTACGGCGGATCGCATAAGTGCATTACCGCCACCTATCTCTCAAATGGACCATTGACACTCCTAATTGAGATTGTAGATAGAGTGTCAATGGTCCAGTTGAGAGATATATGGCGGTAATGCACTTATAAGTCTGCGATCTGCCGTAAAGCAAGA
>NW_015542888.1:0-1805 GCF_001515605.1 Sinocyclocheilus anshuiensis
AGCTGTTGACCTAGATGTAAAAACCATATAGAAAGTAATTTATACATATATTACCTTACAAAAACAAACACACAAAAACATAAAAAATATTACAATTTCTGTCTGCAATTCCAAGCATTTTATGAACATATTGCCCTTCATATTGTTTAGCTAATATCTCTTCATCATCAACTAGCTCTCCACTGTAGAATGCCAAGAAAACAAAATGAACAGACCACACCATTTCAGCCATAGCCATTGACGACAAAATTGGAAGTATCGGGCCTGATTTTGCAAAGTTGGGAACAATGCTGAATCTTATAATGTGACATGCTTAGCCACCTGTGATTTTTGGTTTACGTTTTAAAACCTCACAATAACATGCCAAACTTTTCAAGGAATCACACGTCACTCAATGATTTTGCACTGTCAACATTCAGTTCTTGTAATCTGGCCTGTGTCCCAACCAAAACGTGTCAAGGATTTTGTGTGTGCTGCACAGTCTGAAAATTCTTGTAGGCTGGGGTGTCAAATGGTGCAGCTTAGAGGGAACATAGCTTGAAACGGTGATGCATCATGCATACACCTACCTACAGTACACTGCTGACTTCAATTTTTACTCTGACATAATGGGTGTTGCAACTACAGTTCAGAACGTGTTCTGGCTCTCATTCCAGCAAGCATGGATCTTTGTTTGGTGTCCTGATGTACTTTATCCTTTACACTCTGCTTGTCTCTCACGTAAATGTATCAGTGAAGTCTCCTATATCCACATAGTTACAATAATGTAAGTAATAGCATACTTGTTCAACTTCCTCTCCGACAGTGTTCCCTGCTCCATCCTGATTTCTGCCACCCCATCTCACCTGCAATGTAGTCTTAGATTAACTTCATACTATTACTTTAAAAATGTAATGTTATGTTATCATGGATTATGCGCAAATTAAAATTTTCTGCACATTAAAGTTGTCATATTTTATCTGCATAATATAATAAACAACATATCATAATCACAGACTTATAATTTTGTCTATTGTCCCCAATTTTAGATTGGGATAAACAATAATCATTGCTTAACTTTTTGCATTAGTTGCTGGCTACTGTTGCATTTGAATTTTAGTAATCTGAGGTACCTCGCATTTCGCTGTATGAGCTTTGGCATGCATTACACTAAGAAATGGCCTCATTTCCATCAGCGGCTGAAGATCTGATGATTCTTCAGCCACTTTGCTTAGGTATGGCCAGTACCTAAAAAACAAGTGTAGCATTAGTAGGCATTAACCAACACTTTGCTTGGCCATCAATCTGAAACAAAATGAGGCATTTGTCATTTAATATACAGTAGGGTTTACCGAGTTTCAATATGACAGAGAGAAATTACCTGCAGACAACATCCAAACAGAAGAAAGTGACATTTGCCCTCTCCGACAATTCCCTCTGCAAAAACATTGGGTAGGCAAATACCTCACCACGGTAGTGGTTCAGTCCTCGTAGCAATATCCCATGTCTGATAGATAAGAAGACAATATGGTTAATGATCATCTTTCACAGTAAGACTTGGGGAAATCAAAGCTATCCAAAACCTATTCAAAGATTAATTCCATGTGTGCACACACACCCTCACACACACACACACAGGTTTCCAGTTTTTGTGGGGACATTCCATAGGCGTAATGGTTTTTCTACTGTACAAACTGTATTTTCTATCGCCCTACACCAACCCTACACCTAAACCTACCCCTCACAGGAAACTTTCTGCATTTTTAGATTTTCAATACACTCCATTCTGTGTGAATTATAAGCTTGTTTCCTCATGGGGACCTAAA
>NW_015542888.1:7002-7371 GCF_001515605.1 Sinocyclocheilus anshuiensis
CCTGTGTATATATATATATATATATATATATATATATGCTATAATTATAATTTAATACTTACAATGAACAGAGACATTGTCTGCAGCCTGCAAAATCACGCTTCTCCTGTTTGAGCTGTGTAATTGACAGCACTCAAATCCAATGGCATTGAGCATTGTGTAATTGACAGCACTAATCCAATGGCATCATAAATATACGGGAAATAATTGGTAGTGAACCAGACAGTGAGTAGGTGTGTTCTACTTCAAGTGGCGCTACGCTGCCGATTAGCGTATGACATCAGCGTGTGATATTTTAAATGCACTCGAATGGCTCCCGCACCACAGATGTTATACTTGGATCAGTCTGCGCTGTTGGGGGGGGGGGGG
>NW_015542888.1:7381-12231 GCF_001515605.1 Sinocyclocheilus anshuiensis
ATCAGTCTGCGCTGTTGGGGGGGTGGGGTGGGGGTGCACAAGTGGAGGCCAAGCATATTTTGTGGGGGGCCCGTGCCACCCCTTTAGACACGGCCCTGAATGGGTCTAGTCTTGATCAGAGTATGGAATTTAAAGTGTATTACATGATGAATTAAGAAAATAGTTAAATAATGTATATCCCTTTAAAGGGCACTCATTGAAATACTTGGAAATTCAAAATCTCAATCCTGGAGTGTTATGCCCGGTTCAGACTACACGATAATTTTTTCGGTCACGATAGTCACTGTGTCAGATTACACGATTTTGACTCCTAAAATCTTGTCGTGTCGTGGACAAGAAACATGTCAGACTACACATTGCTTGCCGACCATTCATCGCGTGCTGTCTTTAATGACGTGCGTGATGTCATCGAGAAGGCGGAACTAGCGACTGACTTCCGAAAACAAGAGTGTAAACATTGCTGAAGCGCTTCCGCTATAGTTCGCCAACATTTTTCTTTCTTTGTTCTGTCGTGGTAGTCCCTCGATGACACATCATACAGGCAGGAGTACTGTTGCCACAGCTCCACGAACCTTTCCTCCATCTCATAATTCCACCTAGCAGCACCATCATCTCTCTTTCGTTTCGCCATGTTTGAAACCTGTGTATGAAAGAGCTTCTGTGCTGCTATTGGTCAACGTCACCAATGTGACAGAATTTGTCATGGACGACGGAAAAAAAATTAAACATGCTAGTCTTTCTGTCGTGATGTTCTGAAGCATCGCAGACGCTGAATCGGTTGTCGTCCACTATGACACACTACACGAGCTGAAACGATGGAATTTTGCGTCCCGACGCCCATTGTCGTTTACGAATCCCCACGACACCCTACGTCAAGCAAATGGTGGCAAAATCGGGCTAAAATCGTGTAGTCTGAACCGGGCATTATTGGAGGTTATTACAAGACTTTTTAACTTTTGTGACTTTAAAAAATAAAAATATTTTTTATGTTGCAAATCAAGGTCAATGAAGTTACCATATATGGTTCCTCGCCGGTCTATGGTCATTTTTTCCCCCAAAATTTATATATGTTTAAAATACAAGACACATATATAAAATATAAATAAATACATAAAACATATATAAACTTCATTGAATATTTAAGAATTTTTTTATTTTTTATTTAGGAATATTTCTTCTTTTCCATGTGTCAAAGTCACTTAGGCTACTACTTCTTTGACAAACTATGGCAATTTGTTTTCCAAAAAGTGGGCATGGAGTGTCCAGGTTATGGGTAAGTGGGATAAAGTCGGGGTCTGCCACGTTGTCGTCTTCCTCATCGGAGCCCTCACTGTCACTGATGGTGGGGTCAGCTGGCACAACAACAATCGACCTCTTTCCATAAAAGAGCTGAGTAGACAGCTGCAAAAGAAAGGCGAGTATGTTTTTGAGTCAATATCAAGCCCACTTTAAGTTATTTATGAAGGAAAACAGTAACAGTGAAGTGCAGATCAACTGAAAACAAAGAATATTGACATCTAAATTATAAATATATAACAAGAAGTGAAAAATAGCACTAAGTACTGGTGGTACCACTTATTTTAGCAGTAATAAGGCTCACAGTAAAAATAAAAACCAATATATGCCATAATAATATAAACTGGGTTAGTAGTAATAATTATAATAATAATACAAACTGTTATAAGTTAAACATTTCACTATTTATGGCTTGATCATTTCAATAAATTGCTTAAGTTTCCCACTGGATCACTGTATAATGTTATACAAACCTGTGGCAACATCCAATGCACTACTGAGTACTATTTTCCTACATTATAATGCATTAAGGGAAAAATAACACTATTAGTACTGGTGGTACCACTTATTTTAGCAGTAATGAGGCTCACAGTAAAAATAAACACCAATATATGCCATTTAAGTATAATAAAACTGCTATAAGGTCATAAAAAATTACACATATTTTACTATGTATGGCTTGATCATTTCAATAAATGGCTTAAGTTTCCCACTGGATCATTGTACAATGTTATACAATCATGTGGAAACATTCAATGCACTATTAAATACTATTGTCCTACGTTATAATGCATTATTTGTAAAAAAAAAAAAAAATAGCCTGAGTATGGCTTACTAGACGCATCGGGCATATGTCTAAACATGGACATGCTGTCACTTGCGCTACTCTTACCTGAACGGGTCGTATGATCAAATATGATCACACCATTTTTCATGGCACAGCATTCACTAATTTCTAAAAATCCTATGCAAACAACATCTATCTCAAAACTATTCAACCATATAATGTGTGAGTTTCATTAACTTACCATTGTTCGTTTCAATGCTATTTCTGTATTTATTGGAATAGGTAGGACCGTAGATTTTTATTTTTTTTAGAAACTACAACATAACAAAAACATATTCAATTATAACAAGACATCCAAAATAAATAATAAAAAAAAATAAATACAAATCAATGTAAAAAATAAACATGAGTTTACAATTTACATTACAGATATAAATATACAAATATACATGTTGACAAGAATACAAAGAAAAACAACTAAATGTCAATAATCCAAAAGACAGCATATATCAGATCACCTTTCAATTAAATTTAGCTCTTTGGCAAATACAATTGTATCTTTACATTTTTACTATCAATAAATTGAATAGAATCCATATATTAATGAAAATCAACAATAAAATCCTTCAAACAAGGTTTAGAATTATTTATTTTACTTTTATGGATATGAAATTGACCAAATAAAATCATAAGATTCAGCATAAAGTTAACAGATATATTTTTTTATTCAAAATAAAATAAAACATATTTTGAAGTCAAATCACAACTATTACCAGTTTTCTTTTCGACATACAAGGATAAGTCTTCCCAAAACTTTTTTGAATTGTAACATTCATAAAAAAAAAAAAGATGTACCAATTTTTCTGGCTAATCTGAACAAAATGAGCAGTTGCCATCAATATCCATAATGTTTGACAGAGTATAATTACTAACATAAATGTTATGAAGGATTTTCAAATGTAATTCCCTAAGTTTGTTAGAAATACAAAATCTTACTGCAGTTTAACAATGGAGAGGCGGACTCGAGTTACAGCCTTCTCTGCATTCATTCATTCAAGCGGCCGTGCGCTGCTTACGTCACACACACACACACACACACGTCTGGACTCTTCTCATCTTTCATCCGCAGCAACAGAAACGATTAAGTAACTTGGTTTATGCTCACAATTTAGATTAAACTGCCTGCATTCTCCACCAATGTATGTAAGGGAAACAGGTCAATTTAGCTCAAAGGGAATCATTTATGATTTTATAGGGAATTTGGACAGAATCACTGTTTTACGGCTGATCACTGAGTCGGCCAGCGATTCATTGAAAGAGCCGTATAAGATCAATTCTGCAATGGATATTAATGTCCCAAAGTATAGTGAAAACACTATTTATTAGCACAGTAACAAGATCGGCAGTTTAAGACATTAACTTGTAAGCACAAAACACAAGATACTTGTCTTTTCAATATAAATAAGGCTTTATTAGATACATCTAAGACATATAAACTAGTCTAATACATAAACACGCACTCACACATTCACACACGTTGCAGGAAGAGAGAAAGTGAGGAAAGAATGAGTTTAAGAGAATGAAAATGTGAAATCCCAAGTTTACAGCAATATGTGCAATTGCATAAACCTGAACAACCATACATATGTAACCTGAGACGTTTTCTCCTCATGGTTTTAGAGGAGCTGCTGGCGTGTAAGCCAGAGCACACTCAATGAGCACTAAAAAGCAGCGTCAAAACGCGGTGGCAAAAAGGCTAGAAGCATGACTAAAAAGCAGTGGCTAAAAGCAATGACTAAAAAGCTAGAAGCATAATTTGATGGTGTCTTGAGTATTTAAACTGGGCTGTTGGACACATCCCAAATGGTGACTTGACAAATTAGATATTGTCTTTGCTCGGGGTGTTGTATGTTTCTCCTCCCAATACATAAATCAACATGTCATCTCATCAGTCACATGGTCCGAATCAGGGTTCCTATGCTTCTTGAAAGTAATTGAAAGTACCTGAATTTCAGACATATGGATTCAAGGCCTGAAAAGTACTTGAAAACAATCATAGGTCCTTGAAAGTGCTTGAATTAAATTTGAAATAAATGTTGTTTATGCAGGGATTAAAGTTTTACATCGCTACGATGGATTTCCGTCAATTGGAAAACATTTTTGATCAGAATTTTTTATTATTGATCAGAAGGTGCTCCTAAATTTTGTAAATTAGGAGGACAAGCGCTCCTAATTACAAGAAGAAAAAAATGCTTTTAAACTGTGTGTATGACAGGTATGGCTGTGGAATGGGGTTTGGCTGAGGAAAAATTTTCAGTCAAAATATTTTTTTGTTGTTGCTTTAACCCCTGTTTATGGTGCTATTTCAAAAATTGTCCTATATGTTTTGTCAAAGACAGAACGAAACTGCACTAATGAGATGGGTTAGCCGAAAAAACGTAGCGTGTGTGTTGATGTGCAGCCTAGAGCCTTGGGGACAGTTTTCTTAAGCCCGCTCCCGCTGAATTTCTGACCATTACCGCCCACTCCCGCAAACAATCTAATATTGTGTATTAGAGGGATTAAAGTTTTCCATCGCTACGACGGATTTCCGGCAATTGGAAAAAATTAGGGGAAAAGAAACATGTAGCGCATTGTTGTTGTTCTGCCGGCACACCAAAAATCACCCCGCCATAGCTGCAGCTTCTTGGTGACAACATAACGCCGCTCGCATCATTCACAGTCGGGTTATTAGCAGAGAACACAGAGCAGGACTTGAATTTCGGCG
>NW_015542888.1:29288-32382 GCF_001515605.1 Sinocyclocheilus anshuiensis
GCTATTTCAAAAATTGTCCTATATGTTCTGTCAAAGACAGAACGAAATGGCACTAATGATTCGGGGTGGAGATGGGGTAGCGTGAAAAAAACTTAGCGTGTGTGTTGTTGATGCGCAGTCTAGAGCCTTGGGGACAGTTTTCTTAAGCCCGCTCCCACTGAATTTCTGACCATTCCCGCCCGCTCCCGCAACCTGTGTGTCCCGCTCCCGCAAACATTCTAATATTGTATATTATTTTCGCATATCAGGGAGCCGCTATCAATATGCGGGGTATAGAAATTGCATTTGAATGAGCGCTCGCTGTTCACTTTCACTTTCGCGATCATGCGCACTCTGTGTAAAGGGAGCACATCTTACAGTTTGTGCATAATTATTAGGCACGTTGATATTCTGATCAAATTTTTTTCCAAGCACGTTTTACCAATTCCAAACCACATTAATCTTAATAACTACTATTACTTTTGTATTTAATCATTTAGAAGTGATATATAATTGTACATGAAGGCTGGAAATAAAAAAACTCCTTATTAAGGTGTGCAGAATTATTAGGCAGGTTTTCTTTTACGGATGAAATGAGCCAAAAAAGATTTATGGACAGACAAGTTGAGAGTGACTCTTGAAGGACCAGCAGCACATCCTCTTGTACCACTGTTAGAAGAATTTATCTTCCAGAGTCTGGCAGTAGGTTTTAGGAGCTAATTTTTGTCAGTCTCTGCAAGAAAGACTTTTCAGGATAGGAGATGGACTAAAAATGAACTCCCAAAACTTACTGCACCATGGAGCTAAGGAGAAAATGTAGAACTTGAAAAATTGGAAAAACAGGTTAGTGAAAAGCATTTACAGTTTAAAAGCAAATAGAAAGTCCTATTTTTTTTATTTCTTTTCTTATTTTTTTTTTGCAGATTTGCACATGTACAAGGTTTAAAATTGCTCATGAAATATTTTCAAAAAATACTGACGTTTTGAGCAGCTACATGTTTGAGCTGCATTCCTAGGTCAAAGATGAAAAAATAGGATTTACAATAAAAAGTAATTTACAAAATTATTTTGACGAGTTTATTTATTAATCAGTAACATATATTTTGAGTGAATGTGCAAATTTTTAATATTAACAGGTTTTACCATGTTATTACAACATTTAACCACTTTTTCACCAATCCAAAGAGCTCGTGATCGTGATTACTATCATGGATTTACATGTGATGGTCATGCTGTGCATCTCTTTGACCATCAATCTTGCTTACTTGCCCCAAAACTGAAAATCTCCTTCCTGAGTTGTTCTTTTGTGTTAATGTTGCAAGCTGTTCTGTGAAAGAGTTGGTTGGTTAGGCTTGCTTCAGACTGGCTGGCGCTAGGATCTGATTTACGAACATCCTGTCGTCTTGGGCTTTTCTGTGGAATTTGGCTCTTCGTGTTTCAACCGTGTTCTTGATCGAATCTTAAATTGTCTGATTCGGCCTGATACCCTACAAAGCTGTTTATTCAGTGTAGTGAAGCCTCTTCTCCATTGACATCCATTAAAAAAAAAGGCCTCTGGTCTCCTTTCCCACGTACTGGCAAACCGGAAGCGTTAGCATTAGCCGTTACGCTTTTTTGGCTAAAGGTTGCAGGCTTGCCTTCTAGTGGCTCAGTCCGAACATCATCCACCATGTTGACATTATCATGTGACTTACGACGTAATAACAAGCGCAACAACTTAAAATATATGAGCTACAGCCAGGTTTAATTAATTTATCTGTAAATATATTGATGTTGATGAAATTTCATTTTGTGGTCTTGTTGAAGACACAGCTGCCCTTTTATTTCGTGATTGTAATATAACCAAAGATGTTAACCCTTTAGGCACCAGGGATTTTTGGAAAAATGCTGGATTTTGACATCAAGATTTCAAAAGCTTGTGGCTTGAAAGGACTTAAAGATAGATATCTACTGTAAATTAGAAAAATGTTGGGCATGACCGAAAGTTTATGTGGGGTGTAAATATACTCATCTAATTTGCAGGTATTTTTGGAAAAAATGCTGTATTTTGACATCAAGATTTCAAAAGCTTGTGGCTTGAAAGGGCTTAAAGATAGATATCTACTGTAAATTAGAAAAATATTGGGCATGACCGAAAGTTTATGTGGGGTGTAAATATACTCGTATAATTTGCATATTATGACATCATCAGGGGGTGGCCATCTTGAATGTCATAATATTCAGGAAATAATAGATATTGAATTGATGTTTGAACTTATTTTCATGCTTTTTTTGTGTGTGTTTTTATCCTCATTCCAAATGATCAGAAAAGAGGAAACCAACAATAAAACAGGAGAACATACTAAATTATTAGTATATTACTATACTATATAGTAGTAAAACGCATGTGGACAGTAGCCTACTTTTTGATAAGTTCATCAGTAATATTCAGTAATTAAATTAAATTAATATTCAGGAAATAATAGATATCGAATGGATGTTTGAACTTATTTGCACGTTTTTTTGTTGTTGTTGTCTTTTTATCCTCATTCCAAATGATCAGAAAACAGGAAACCAACAATAAAACAGGAGAAAGTACTAAATTATTACTAGATAACCAACAGGCTTATCAAAGCGTTGGATCCAGTCCTGATACACTTCTTCATTTCTCAAATAAACCCAGCCACCATTGTCATCGCTATTTCCAGCCCTATTTAGATCCAGATCACCCCTGCTGCCTCTACCACGTCTCCCGGCTCTCCCACGCACAGCATGGCCACGTGTACTGCGGCCACAACCACCTCTTTGGGGCACTGGATCCAGAGCGCTAGTGTTACTTCCAGCTCTATTTCTCCTACCCCTGCTACCTCTACCTCTAGCAACAGCTCTCCTATGGACACTACGACCACGTCCACCCCTGCCACCCCCATCCCCGTTGGGCAAAGGGTCGAAATTATCACTTGTTTGTGCTTCGTGAACACTCTCGCCTTGCACGGTGGCACCATTGCGCTGCAAAGATGTACTGGGAGAAGCGCAATTATTAGATGACCGATCGTCATTTCCAAAAGGCAAATATTCCCCTTCAGAGTCAGAATCGGCGAATAACATTTGCAACACATCCTCACGGTACAACTTT
>NW_015542888.1:32509-36338 GCF_001515605.1 Sinocyclocheilus anshuiensis
CTCTGAACTGAACTGCTTCCGCATCAATGACACGAAAGCTCACTTGCTCTGCTCTTTCCTCAAACACTTTGAATAGAAAGGTGACGTCATTTTGGTCTAGAATCGAAGTACTACATGTCTGCCATCTAGTGGTAGGGAATACAAATGAGATATTACACCATATTAGGAACTACAGTCTATTTTATTAAGTATGACGTCTTGTCGCAATTTTGCGACTTTGGCGCTTAGAGGGTTAAAGATGTCATTTTTTTTATTACGAAAACCCAAAATCATTATCTCTTGAACATGTTGTTAATTTCTTTATTTTATGTGCAAAATGTTTCATCCACAAGCAAAACTGGCTTAAATCTCCTTTGTTTTCCTCTTTTTCTTGTTGAATTTAACTCTCGTTTCATCCCTCAGGGTTACAAATAACAAAAACAACAACACATTTTTTTTTTGATGCATTATGATTGTAATGGAGGCGACGAGACGAGAGACGTGCGGATCCATTTGCAGGCTTTTATTAAACAGAGACGTGGTCATAACAGGCATGGGTCAAACAGTGGCAAACAGGTATATTTCAGGCAAGACAAAGAGTATTCCTAGGGCAAGCGTGGGTCTACGATCGGCGAACAATATCCAGAGGGCTTGACACGAGGGGTTATCCAATAACAGAAGCAATAGTCCAGGCAAGGTGCAAACACAGTCCGAAACAGCAGGCAAAGGGTTAATCCAAGTACAGAGGCAGAAGATCAGGAAACAGACAACAAGGCAACACGAAATCACTAGACTTAGACTAGAACTAGAAACGGCAACTTGGAATGGCTCCATAATGTAGCTATCGCTAGAAGAGTGATATACACTAAACAATACTCGGCAGCGAGAGAGAGGAAGTCCATGGCTTATAAAGCGTGTCTCATTGGATGCAGCTGTGTGTGTGTAATCAGTGCAATGGATGATGGGAAATGCAGTCCAGGGTGATGTGTAACAGTCTGTGTGGTGTGAGACTCAATGTAATGGGAGAGCGACCTCTGGTGGTAATCGGCCGGAAGGCCACGGACCGGATTTGTGACAATGATTATATGAATATTATGATTATTCACATATATTTAACCTTGTCGTTGTACTTTTTTTTCTTTGTATATAATATCATACTATGATGTACGCAAACCCATTTTATATATATATATATATATATATATATATATATATATACGGTATAAATATATATATATATATATATATAGTATATATATATATATATATATATATATATATATATATATATATATATTAGTGCTGTCAATCAATCAATTAAAAAATAAAACGAATTAATCACACATTTTTCTGAAATTAATCGCGATTAATCCCACCTAACATTAACATTTTTAAATATACTTTTTTTATTGCAATAATTTTACATTCAATCTTCAAATTAATGTACAAACAACATAAAGACAGTATATTTTTTAATATTTGTTTAATGGCAACTTTTTTTATGACAGAAGGCTAGTATCAATGATACCAATACTGATTTCTCTATAAAATTGTCCCCCCCACCCTAATATTTAACCATTGACTATAGCCATTCGACATAACAGTATAATTGAGAGCTATCAATTTTAACATGTATTAGACTTTAAACAATAACTTCTAACTTAAGTGAACTTAAAACAATCTTCACATAAACCCATTATAATAAATGTCATATATACCTGTGCCCTTCAGCAGAAATAGACAGATTTTCTAAATTAAATATAGATGAATCCTTAAAGCTATAAAAGTTATATTTTCCTCTTTTTTTCTTTGTCCTTTGATTAATAGACATCACAGCAGCTGGTTATTAGGTTGTTTTGGCTGTTATTTCTATAAGAGCTGCCGCTGACACGCATCATATTTTCTCTCAACTCTTTTTACCTTTTCTGACCCACTTCAGGTCTTAAAGTCTCTATTAATGAGCTAAATGAGTTAAATTGGGTGTGTTAGATGAGTGAGACAGTGCTTGGCTGCTCCAGGACAGTTTTGAAAACAATTTCAGAGACATGTTCTTAATGTAACTCATATATAATATATTACATGCATGCACAGTTTTAAGGCAGCTTTAATCGCCTTTTTTGGTAACTTCATGATTTAACTGACCACGACATTGCATGCACGTAGATTATTTCACGCTTTGATATGAAAGGATATATGGCAAGCCAAGAGGTTCACATTTCCGCTATAGATAAATCACATTTACATACAAAACGCTGTATTTGACTGCGTTTTAAACAATATTAGCGCCAGTTCCACATCTTTATCATACTTTTTGCCTACAAACAATAAAACAAGTCCATACATAAACAAGCATATGCACACTGCTGAAGTTATAAAAAGACACTGTTTTAAATGTATTGTAATATTTTTACTGAAGCGTCATAGGATTAATCTCCAATATGCTATCCAATAACTGCACTCAGACCCAGAGGATATGACTTGTTTAAGATGATCAGATCAAACCAGTTATTTTTTAATAATACCGACTCTGGGCTTGGAATATTTCTTTATTTGAGTGACTCAAGTTTGATTTAGCAAAAAATCTAAATACGAACAAAAAGAAATAAAGAGAGAGATGACAAACAGTCTGATTTTATTATTATTATTATTATTATTGTTATTATCATCATCACTATTATTATTTCATTCTGTCTGAAGAATGGAAAAACGAAAATTAAGCTAGATTTTTCGTATTTTTTGTTCGTGGATAAAAAATGAGCTTATGCATTTGTGCGTGAGCGGCCCTGAAATGCCACTTTTCAATTCAGCGTGTCTTTACCGTCTGTCCCATCAAGCAGAATAAGAAAGAGTGCATCTGATGTACCGCTCTGCAAATTAGTCACAACGTTTCTTCATACTGTTTGGCTGTTGCATAGGCTATATTTCTTGCAAATATACATCTCATATAAAGCGCAACACTGCACTTCTCCGGTCGGCGGCGCCGGCGTGATCCCTTGCATTGTGCATTGTTGTAACAGAGAAAAGAAATATAGGCCTAAAATTCATATAGGCCACTATAACAACAAAAAAAGTTCCAAATTGCTTTTGTAAAATAACAGGGTGCGCTTTCTGCCGCTCCTAGATATGCATAGACAGCTTGAAGGGTCTACTTAAATAAAACATTTGAAAACAAATTTGTTTTTACTTAATTCGTATTCAACAAGAGGTACTGTACAGTCTTTATCGTCTGAGCTCCTTATCTGCATTGTGCTTGCCTCACACCCACGCTCAGTGCAGCCTATTCAGTAAAGCCTGGAATTTACCCCAGGCCCCAAAAGAAGATTCGATGCTACGCGCAGCTTAATTCAGGTAAAGATAGCAACATATAATCAATAATATATCATCGTCTCCCGTTCTCAGTCGTTCTGCGATTGAATAAATGCACTTCTTGTCAAGAGAAAAAGTGACAGAATTTGATTTTGATTATGATTGTGCATTGTTAAAGATACAACCATCTTTCCCTGATCTTGTATGCAATTAGTTGTTGTGAAATAAAAAAAAAATAGATAAGAGCGACAGGTGCACTAACACCTCATAGCATCAGTAACTCCACAAACTAGTACAGTTTTCTTCAGCGTTTGCAATGTTTGGAATATTTGAACAAAGGAAACGTCGGGCAGCTGCTCGAAGATCTCACCTTTGGAGAAGAAACTCAAAAAATGTATTACTACTTAAGTATTACTACTTAAAAATTTAGATTACCCCGGAATGCATTACTAGCTCACCTCACCACTACAATAATAATGATAAATGCTGACCAATAATTAATGATATTATATATATATATATATATATATATATATATATATAT
>NW_015542889.1:0-649 GCF_001515605.1 Sinocyclocheilus anshuiensis
TTTAGGAGCACCTTCTAATCAATAATCCAAAATTTGATAAAAAAAATTAGCCTTCCCATTACAAGGTGATATTTGACTCAGTGATTTACAGTGGAAATTTGTTTATACCTTTGTAATGGCATTTTTTAAACTTTATTAAAAGTATGTCATCTTTTATGTCAAATTAAAAATATATATATTTTATAAGCTTTTTAAAAATTCTAATTAAAACTACATAATAAGAACAAGTAGAATAAGAAGAATAAGTTACTAATCAAATGAAATCAGTATTAAAATTCATTTGTACAGAGGTAGACCAATCAAATGAAATCAGTATTAACAAAATTAATTTGTACAGAGGTGGCACTGAAGAACACAAAAGTGGCCTGGTGTACTTTCAGACATTTAACGAGGCTCAGAGGTGGCATTAGTGCAATTAAAACCATAAATTCATGATGATATTAATGTTTTAAATATAAACTGTTGAATATAGAGATATTAAATTATTTAAATAACTGAAAATATACTTTAAAAATGAAACTAAAACTGCCAGCAGGTGGCGGCAAGTCACTGATTTTATCACTGAATCATTCATTCAATTGATTAGTTCGAACGGCTGATTCATTCAGGAACGAAGTACGTGACTGTCTTTATGAATGGGTAATTGAAT
>NW_015542889.1:838-1050 GCF_001515605.1 Sinocyclocheilus anshuiensis
GACAATGTAAGTCACTTAATATTAACTTCTTGTTTATTGAACTGTTGTATTAAATCAGTATCACATTTACAAACTTATGGGATTACATCTCTGCCACATTTCTGAGAATCACATTTCCGCAAAAGTGCGTTTTACACTCGCGCGAACTGAGTTTTGTGGAGAAAATGTTTGTCTCGCAAAGAAGAAAGTATTTCGAGCGCACGAAAATCAAT
>NW_015542889.1:1399-1773 GCF_001515605.1 Sinocyclocheilus anshuiensis
TGCCATAATTCCAGCCAATCAGAGACGAGGTTGCTAAATTCTGATTGGCTGCCTTGACAACCAATCACAACAACTATCCAGGTGGATGTTGCACACTGGTGGTGGTTGAGGAGAGATATAAATTTCTTATATTCAGGTGTGCATAATTATTAAGCAGATTTTGTTTTACAGATAAAATTAGCCAAAAAAGAGATTTAACTCAGACTGAAAGTCAAAAATTATTAAATGCCCATGATAAATATTCAAAACTAATACAATACTAGAAAGAAAGTAGTTAATGCATAACCATTGGACGGCAAAATGCTCAGTGGGTCAGCAGGGTCAGTCACAAACATGTGGAGAAGAAAAGATGCATGTTAACTGCAAAAGAATTA
>NW_015542890.1:0-765 GCF_001515605.1 Sinocyclocheilus anshuiensis
AATGCAAGTGGGCAGGTGTCGGCACCGTAGATTACCCTTGGCGAGCGTAGTGGTTTACCACAGGGAGCGCTCAGGCCCAAGGGCGTGGGGACACAGCTCGAGTTTCTCTTCATTATCGCATAAATCTTTTGCCTTTTAGTAAAGATTTCCGTGGAGGGGAGCTTCTTGCGAGTGACCAGTATATCTGGAGGCTCTGATCACAGCAGAGCTACACTGGAATGTCAAGAACAGAGTGAATTTGGCTGACTACCAACACGGGGTGGGAGAATGCGCCACTGGTCAACTTCTGTATTTGCAGCCTTTGCGATTCCTGCGTCACATTTATTTAGCCAGCACGGAAAGACAGCGCTTTTTTGTACGTTACGGGATCCAAACCCTGGACTTGCTCTCTTTAGGGCCGGGCCCAAACAAATATCGCATCAGCTCCTCTAGCCCTATCAGCGACTCGTGTGCTTTGAGCGTTCTTAGCCCTATCAGCGACTCATGTGTTTTGAGCGTTCTTACTGACCGCGCAAGCCACCGTCATCCACCTGCGTTGGTGGTACGGTGGTGAGCATAGCTGCCTTCCAAGCAGTTGTCCCGGGTTCGATTCCCGGCCACTGCATTTCCTTTGTTTTGGGCTAAAGTCAAAGCAGAACTGCTTCTGTAACCTCTGGCTGCACCAAAACGTTTTGGATGTGTCGTTCTGCAGCAGAAAAACAACAGTTCTCCCCGTCGGGAAATCGAACCCCGGTCTTTCGCGTGACAGGCGGAGATACTGTCCAC
>NW_015542891.1:0-28224 GCF_001515605.1 Sinocyclocheilus anshuiensis
TAAAGTATGATAAGTTCACTTAAAGAAAACTTACGAGTATACTTGCAGTATAAACTAAACTAGTAGTTTACTGAGACTATACTTTAAAGTGTACTAAAATTCTACTACAAGTATTTAATTAGTAAACTATCAGTGTACCTATAGGTTCACTTTTAGTATAGTTGCAGTACAAGCTAAAAATATAGATGTAAACTAGTTGTGTACTCAAAGTTTACTACTGTTATACTTAAAGTATACTTCATAGTATACTTTATATACTAGAAAGTGGGCCAATTTAGTCCCAAGGAGTATTGAAATAGTACACTTGCAAGTATACTACTAGTACACCGATATTTGTATACGTACTACATAAAATGTACTTAAAAATATACTTGAACTTTACTTAAGTATACTTAATAAAATAAACTTGAAGTATACTACTTTTTGGTAAGGGTCATCCTGGTGTTGTTCTAATATTGAATGGCCTTTTATCTTCATCGACCCACAAAAAGAGAATTGGAAAAAAAAATGCTCATCCATATAAAGGCAGCGAAATAGTGAGCAGCGTCAAGCTTTTTAAAAGAAAACAAAACAAAACAAAAAAATATCACAGACTGATCCAATGTGACACGTGCCATATTTTCCAATTGCTCTGGGGGTATATAATAAGGTTTGGTGAAAAATAAACCAAAAATTGAATGCATTATTTAAGAAAAATCCTGACCTTGGCCATTGGTCTTTCATGCTCGACTGTTTCATGCAAGAGCCAGAGTGTTTTAATAAATGTGAAGTGTTAACATGATTAGTGTTGTCAGCTAATGTATTAAATTTAGATATGTAAAAGTAGTGAAGCATTTTTTAAGTTTTATGTTTCAATACAAATGCAAAACAATATATAATTAATTGTCTTGTTTACAACCTTGCTTCATTCTATGAATCAGCGTTTTTAATGAACTTTCTCTTAAAGTCAGTCGCTTGCTGCCACCTACTGGCGAAACTATGTAACCTGCACCGACATCGTTGATAAATCCCCATCATTAAGATACAGAACGTTTCTCAATTTAAAAAAAAAACTGCAAGATTATTGTATTCCATTCATGAAAAATTCCAGGGGCAAATACTTTATATAAATTAGTCAAACACTCATAATATTGTATAGCAGTTGTCTACATGGTTCACTTCAGTGTCCTTTCCCTTTACATTTGTCTCTTGGATTTTATATGATTTACTGAAAATGAACGCTTTTAAACTTTCATTTTAGACCTGATGGAGGAGAATGAGGAGAGTAAAGAATTGAATGAAGTGGAGGGGAAACTTCATGATGTTAATTCTGGAGTCTCACAGACTGAAAGTTTTTTACTGAAAAGAAGATGCAAAGAAACTTTCACCTGCCGTCAGTGTGGAAAACGTTTCCCACACAAAAGAAGTCTTAACCTTCATATAAGACTTCACACAGGACAGAATCTGCACACATGTGATCAATGTGGGAAAAGTTTCACACAAAAAGGACACCTTAAGGAACATGTGAAAATCCACACCGGAGAGAGAAGCCACGCAAATGTGATCAATGTGGAAGGAGTTTCTCACAAAAAGGACACTTTAATGAACATCTGAGAACCCACACTGGAGAGAATCTGCACACGTGATCAATGCGGGAAGAGTTTCACAAACCGAAAAAAGTCTTAAACTTCACATGAGAATTCATTCTGGAGAGAACCAACATACATGTGGCAAGTGTGGGAAGAGTTTTGCAGATGTAAGTGCTTTCATATTACATGCGTGTTGTCATTCTGGAGAGAGAACATTTAATTGTGATCATTGCAGTAGTTTTTTTGGGAGGGCAAATTCCCTCAAGAGGCACCTGAAAATGCATACACAAGAGAAGCCTCACATGTGTTCTTTGTGTGGAAAGAGTTTTTGTGAGCTGGGCGCATTACAGTTACACCAGAAAAGACACAGCGGTGTGAAGAATCATATGTGCTTTGATTGTAGGAAGACTTTTCCTACAGATGCTGAACTGAAACTGCACCAGAGAATTCACACTAGAGAGAAGCCTTACAAGTGTTCACACTGTGACAAGAGTTTCAGTCAGTCAGGACATCTGAAAACACATGAGAGGATCCACACTGGAGAGAAGCCTTACAAGTGTTCACACTGTGACATAAGATTCAGGCTTGTACCATCTCTAAATAAACATGAAAGGATCCACACTGGAGAGAATTCCATGTGGGGAGAGTTTCACTCAATTATCTCCATCATAAAAAAACAAAACAAATGTCTGCAATCATGATAAATAGTCCATGTTGTGATCCAGGACTTTCAAGTGTGATGCTGGATCCTCACGTAATGTGACCCTCAGTGTTGTGCTTAGAACATCTAGTTATGTGACCACAAATTACATAGGCTATTTACCGAATGCAAATATAAGATTATACTATCTTGAAGCTTTTCAGCTGTCCATTTCTCTTCTTTTGTGTTGTTTTAACTAATTTGTAAGTAAATAAAGAGAGAGATCTATCTATTTGTTTTTTGTTTACTTATTTTTATATATTTTTTCACCAGCTAATCATTCAATAAACGTGTTACTCATTTCTTCAACAACATTTATTGTCCAATTTTATTGTTTTTCTACAAATCTACAAAAAAAAAAAAAAAAGAGGTTTTGCCTTTGCTTGCAAAAGGTTTGGATTCCCATGAGAAATTCTGTAATTCTCCCTCAGAAGTTTTGCTATTCCATGTCAAAATATTTGAGATGTCAGTCAAGGAGGCGTTTACAGTTCACAGAAGGTAAGGCTAGTCATCCGTTATTCCTTACTTACAGGATGTGCCCTTGTACACAATATAGTTGACATGAGCAATTAAACGCCAATGAACAACAAAGACAGTCATTGTGGTTTATCTTGAGGAGACCTGCTGTACAAGCCAGCAGCTGTAAACGCGAAGCTTTCACCTGCACACCCAAATCTAGTTCTACAACTCATTCTTTATTTTATTTCATTGTATATAAATAATGTTCATTTTACATCAGTGTGCTGGCATTAAAGTAAGTAAAATAAATGAAACAAATTAATAAATCTAGTACGATCTGTCTATTTTAACTTCTCAGTCCTTAGACTGGTATTTCACAAGTTAATTTGCGCTTTATATAGGCTACAAGATACAATACTGGGGAAAAACTGTCTGATTGTTATGTAGGCTAATATAATGTAAAGCAAACGCTGGGGTTCATTTCTTTTGATTCATGCTGAAGCAGTCACGTGGTTTTCAGACGAGCGAAGCTTCGACGTCATAGATCACGTGCTTCAGGCGAAACGAATCCAGCTCCGATACAGCGCTTTATTATGAAGCTTCGGAGCTTTGCGTTGAACGTTACATCACTATACAGCGCTATTTGTGCACATTTCAGGCGTTTGCCGTCGGAAATGGACGTTTCGCAGGCAACAATGTACATATGTTAAAAGAAGACCTGAGTGTTTGTGAATCAATATAACAACCGATTTATTTATATGTTTCATTTGACCAGATCTGCTCTTCCTATCACACAAGAATAACCACTCTTCTCCTACAGCAATTCATCAGTAAATGCTGGAATATTCACATCACCCTAAAAAGTGAAGAAGATAGAGTTTAAGAAAGAGCAGAGAGAACATGAATGAACCCTGCAGAATAAAACAAGAAGATACTGAAGAACAAAGAGGTTGGTGTTTATTCTTGTTTCTTCATTAAAGATGCTGAAGAACATTAACCTATAACACATGAACATCACAGGGACGTCTATTTGATGCCAAGCAGTTCATCAGATTTAGTGTTGTAGTTAGAAAATTCGTAAGAGCTGTGAAATAAGAGTTAAAGGAAATTTCCATTAAATTAGTACATAATGATGCTTTCCTTTCTTTAGTTGTTAACAAATGGTCAGTGAAATAAGGTTTGAGAAACATTCATAT
Organism: Sinocyclocheilus anshuiensis; assembly: GCF_001515605.1. Lineage (NCBI taxonomy): Eukaryota > Metazoa > Chordata > Actinopteri > Cypriniformes > Cyprinidae > Sinocyclocheilus > Sinocyclocheilus anshuiensis. The sequence goes on from NW_015542891.1 coordinate 3,924, forward strand.
TGATTGTTGTCAACATCAGGAGGTTGGACTACATATTAGGGGTGTGCCGGTGTCCTGACATTTTATCTACCCGTCAGATTGTCCTACCAGGGTTTACTGCGCATGCGCACATCAATATTATGTCATTTTTCTCATGCTGAACAACATTTAATGTATCTGCATTACTGTAAGGGTAGGTTTAGGGTTGGGGTAGGTGCAGACTTTAATAAACCATCATTTTACAGGTTTGTCGAATTGTACTACCCACTGTTTTAATGGGAGGTAACAAAATCTGACAGGGTAGCTAGCACTCAGCCGTTAGCAGTTCCCCACGGAACAGGACTCCAGCTCGGGCAGGAGAGCCAGCCGCGTTACGGTGGAAACGGAGTAACAGAGACTGGTCGATTACACCTGAATTACTTCTGATTAATGTTTAATTTGTACTTTTAATGTTTATTAAACGAGTTTAAATAGGCAATATGTATACATAAATACGATAAACAATGCTGTAAATGATAAATAAAGGAAAATAAAGGAAGTTAAGTTATCATGCAAACCAGTGAATGTGTGGAGTATTTTACAAAAGTTTAGAGGATTTAAGTTAACCTGTAAACATTATTTCATGTATAAAGTAAAAAATAAGCTATATTATAATAAAAATGTATCAACCCATTATGATGGGTTAAATAAGCAACCCAATTTGCTGGGTAAAATTAACCCCAAATGTGTTCTGTCCTATATTTACCCAGCCCTTGGGTTAAAAACAACCCAAATTGGGTTGTTTTTAACCCAGTGTTTTTTGGTTTGTATCTAATAGTTATTAATACAAAAACCTGGAATTTGTGCCTGAAATGGGAAGATCAGTCTACAAATAAATGCATTAAAATGATCAGTAATGAGTTATGCTATTATATCAGGGTTCACTCGTGTGTTCTTTTCCTTCAAACTTATCTTTCATGATTTTCTCATTTTATGATTGACTGAAAATCAACCCTCTTTTACTTACATTTTAGACCTGAAGGGAGAAATCAAGGAAAGTGAAGAAATTGCTGAAGCGGAGGAGAAACATGATGTCAAATCCGTAATAAAGTCTTCGAGCCACTCACCAAAAAGAAAAGGCAAGAAGTCTTTTACCTGCTTTCAGTGTGGAAAGCGTTTCTTATACAAACAAAGTCTGAAACATCACATGAGAATCCACACTGGAGAGAAGCCGTATACATGTGATCAATGCGGGAAGAGTTTCGCACAAAAAGGAGGCCTTAAATATCACATGAAAATCCACACTGGAGAGAAGCCTTACACGTGTGATCAGTGCGGGAAGAATTTCACACTTGCCGAAAGTCTTAAATTACATGTGCGTTCTCATTCTGGGCAGAGGCCATATAACTGTGATCAGTGTGGTAAAACGTTTATTAGGGTAGCATCCCTGAAGAGGCATCTGAAAGTTCATACAAAGGAGAAGCCTTATGTTTGTTCTCTGTGTGGAAAGAGTTTTAGTCAGATGGGCGCTTTAAATACGCACCAGATAAGGCACAGCGGTGTGAAGAATCATATGTGCTTTGATTGTGGAAAATCCTTTGTTAGAGATGCTGAACTGAAGCAGCACCAGAAAACTCACACTGGAGAAAAACCTTACAAGTGTTCACACTGTGGCAAGAGTTTCAGTCAAATGGGACATCGGAAAATACATGAGAGGATCCACACTGGAGAGAAGCCGCACACGTGTGATCAGTGCGGGAAGAGTTTCACACATCCAAACACTCTTAGATTACATCTCCTTTCTCATTCTGGAGAAAGACGGTATAACTGCGATCAATGCGATAAAACATTTGTTAAGGCAGTATGCCTGAAGGCCCACAGGAAAGTTCATTTAAAGGAGAAACCTTACAAGTGTTCACTGTGTCAAAGGGGTTTTACTCAACTAGGTGCTTTAAAATTACACCAGAAAAGACACAGCGGTGTGAAAGATTATGTGTGCTTCGAATGTGGAAAGACCTATATTACAAACGCTGAATTGAAACTGCACCAGAGAACTCACACTGGAGAAAAACCTTACAAGTGTTCACACTGTGACAGGAGATTCAGTTGGTTAGCATCTCTGAAAATACATGAGAGGAGCCACACTGGAGAGAAGCCGTATCACTGCTCTTCATGCGGGAAGAGCTTTAGTAAATTAGCTTCTCTACACAGTCATACAAAAGGAAAATGTCCAATGGAAGAAAGGCTTCCTTCCATATCAATCTTTCCTAACCAGTTGCAATGAGTGTCTGGACAAAGAACCATGAACGTTTTCCCAGTGAACATGTGTAAGATTCAGATCAACAAAAAAAGGCTATAGCATATTTAAGTGAGTCATGTGTCAGATATATAAATAATACAGATGTAAAAATTAGGCTAGACCTTGTTCTTCTTCCTTGTGCTTACGTGCTTAGATCATCTTGTTCTTTTGCCACTCAAGTCTATTTACCAAATGCAGGTGCAAGTTATACTGTTTTTCTACCATACTGCAGTACAATGCAATATGATGCCAGGATAATGGACAAAGTTCTGATGTCTTGCTGTAACTGTACACATCCGTCTACCAACATAATTTTATAAAGCAATTTATGTTTTAAATAAAATAATTTAAACTGCATATATTGCTCTGTTTTTAACAGATGACTTGGGTATAAACAGAATTATTGTAGACTACTAATTTAAGCAACAACAACAAGATAAGGCAACAAGACAGTGCTAAAGACATGCAGTAGATTTTAAATCTAGTCTATAGCGCCCTCTGGTGACCGATTTATATACATTCGTTGTAATATGTCTGTAAGATGTTTGAATAGGACTCGCTAAAATTTCAGGTACATTGGATTTGAGCAAAATGACAACCCTTACTGTACAGTTTTGTTAAACATTCTTTATTTTTTGATTTAGTTTGTATGTGTATTTGTTAAGTTTTTACAAACGGACGTCGTCTCGCGGTGATGACGTCATCGCGCAGTCCGTCGCGAGTCTCCTGAAGTGAAATGAGGTTTGAGGTATATTTACACACACAAAAGGATATATTTTAATTATATGATTAAAATTGAAATATATATGTTAGACGTTACTGTTAGACACTCCCTAATGAGCCTGTGAGGAGCGGCGCGCGTCGTTTTGAGGTACAAAAACGAGTATCTTGCAAAGTCCCTTTTATAAACTCTTAATATGTAGGTAAATATGACTAAATTGACTCTGGAAACATGAAAATATTGCTTTTATTATCACTATTTTCTGCACATACAAAATAGTAACAAATTAAGTATAATTCTTTTGCTGCTACGAATATAGTTAGAATAAATTAGATTTAAACGGATATTATACTGCTGTGCCTATATATTTACTTATACTACACTGTCAACTGGTCTGAAAATGGGTGTCATTTTTATGTTTTGCTGTATTATTAATTGTTTATTCATCTCGGATTGAGAAGAGAGAGGGAAAAAACACTGACTGAGGCAAACACTATGATCACCAGTTTTGATATACAAGATTTACATATCTTAACAGCATGTATTCTATTATAAAACATGTTATATGTAAAAACACCAAACTAAAAACCAATTACCAAAAATCTGCTAAATGACAAGTTAAATTACGTTGAATGCAATTAAGTGTTATTTGTTGCTTACACATATGTACATTTATTTCTGAATTTATTTATTATTCTTTTTAACCTTACATAATAGTTGGATTATCCACCCAACAATTAACCAATAAATGCTGGAACATTCACATCAGTCTACAAGTGAAGAAGACGATGAGAACATCATGTGATCTGGAACCTTACAGAATGGAACACGAAGATACTGAAGAACAGAGAGGTTAGTGTTTAATCTTGATTCTTCGTTAACGATGCTGAAGACTTAATTCGAGCTGTTTTCATTTTAATCAATATACATTGCTTTGAAACAAGGAACAGGCAATGGAAAGCTGCAGGGACATACAATTAATTTATAAAAAATAAATAAAATTATTATATTATTGCATAGCAGTTGTCTACTTTCTGCTCTTAGACCAGATTAAACATTTCTTACTTTTGTTTTGGAAGAGAATGGGGAGCGGGAAGAACTGAAGGAGAAACATCATCATTTCAAAACTGGAGAAAAATCTTTAAGTCGCTCACAGAATAAAAGTAAATTTGTATTGAAAAAAAGAACCAAAAAATCTTTCACCTGCCCTCAGTGCGGGAAACGTTTCACAAAAAAAGGAGCCCTTAAAGATCACATGAAAATCCATACAGGAGAGAAACCGCACACATGTGATCAATGTGGGATGAGTTTCAGACAAAAAGAATCTCTTAAGGAGCACATGACAATCCACACTGGAGAGAGGCCACACACCTGTGATCAGTGTGGAAAGAGTTTCAGAAAGTCTTGCACCTTTAAAATACACCTGCGTCGTCATTCTGGAGAAAGACCATTCACCTGTGATCAGTGCGGTAAACATTTTTTTAGGTCAGATGCGCTGAAGGAGCATCTGAAAGTTCATACAAAGGAGAAGCCTTACATGTGTTCTTTGTGTGGAAATAGTTTTAGTCAGTCGGGTACTTTAAAATTACATCAGAAAAGACACAACAGTGTGAAGGATCATCTGTGCTTTGATTGTGGGAAGACTTTTGTTAGATATGCTGATCTGAAAAAGCACCAGAGAATGCACAGCGAGGAAAAACCTTTCAAGTGTTCTCACTGCGACAAGAGATTCAAATGGTCAGATTATGTGAAAAAACATGAGAGGATCCACACTGGAGAGCAGCTGTTTAATCTGCCCTAAACAGTTGCAAGAAGTGACAACACAAAGAAACATCATCTGCAGTTCTCAGAGTGATCTTCAAGACCAGTGGTTTAAGTGTGAATGTCTAAGAATATCTTTATTATGATTTTTTTTCTGATTTCTTTATCCATGTTATCCATGCATGTGTATCTCTCTTGGTTCATTTTCTGCCATTTATGAAGGAAAGTAGTTTTTTCTTTCTTTTTTACATGTAAATGTTCTGTGCTCATATCAGCAGAAAGAGAGCGTGCCATTCTCACTGTTATGGTTGTTGAAGTGTTTTAATAAAATAGTTTTCCTGCTATACAAAAAACAATCTGGTGTGTTTTTGATAAAGTACATTTTTGTCTTTCGGTGATGACGTCACAACCAACGCTGCCAGTCATTTTGATCTTGACAAAATGTTTGTTTAAGCAACATTTAAATAATGTTACTGAATGTCAAGTCCAAGTATGAATGTGAATGAAGTTCCCCAAAAAAGACTGTAAAACATGTTAACCCTTTCAGGTTTGTGAGAAATAATAGTATTATAGTGCAGTTTTCCAGCCTCCAGACTCATATAATCTGAAAAGCCTCTTTATCAACCGCTCCCATTTTCGCCTTATTTATTATGCTAATGCCAATGGAGGACCAATCCTGCAGAAATTAAAATTAAATACATAGACAGATAAATTAAGATTAATAATAGGGAATTAAATAAAGGTATAAATGATTTGATAAATGTAATTCATTTGTAATAAATTATTTTTATTGTATTATTATCTTTCTTTTTAACTTGTATTTACTTATTCTTTCATTTATTTATTTATTTGAGAGTTCATGCATAAGCAGAAATGAATGCATAAATAAATACATTTAAAAAGAAATCAATTAAATAAATATATGTGTATAGAAGTAATCAGTAACTACAAATGAGCAAAATAAGTAAAGACGGAGTCACAGAAACAACTGTACAGAACACAACCTTGTGAAAACAACATTTAGGAAACCCCAGGTGAAGTATCTCTGTATTAAAAAAAATTATTTAGTTACCACTTGTAGTACACTTCAACCCATCTTTCATACACTAGTACACTCGTGTACTACAAGTGGTAACCAATTATATTTTTTAAATACAGAGATAGTATGTTATTTTATTTATTTTATTATTTTATTTTATGCCCAGAATAGGACTGAGTGCGCGTTGCTGAGCGCTAAACACATCATGTTTGTTTTGTTCATACTGGCAGCCAGAGGGCACCCTCGTGCAGAAATCCCACATATGCATGACAGAAGTAATAGAACTCATGGCGCTCCAGGAAATCCCTGTTATGGACAAAGGCATCCAGCTATGGCTGTGACTGTATAAAAAGATTGAAATGCTTGAAATGAATAAAAATAAAGACAATAAACCCACGGCTGCGACAATATATGGTTTATCTGTTCTCCAGGCCATCTTGGGTATTTTCATAATAATAAAGTACATTTATAATCCATTGCTAATCGACATAGCCTTTATTACAGCATAGAATAGCAGTTATTTCAAACTTTTGACTGATGTGGTGTAAAATCATGTTATTAAATGTACTCTTTTGTTGGACATTAGGTTTATAAACGCTTCGGATTCTCATTAAGTTTGGGGAGATGTTTGGCGCGTGTTGCTTTTTCAAATGCACATTGTAAGTGACTCAAACTCACAGCGCTTGCGGAGGTGAGCAGCATTTACTGACGCTGCGTGACATACAGCACCAATAGATGGCTGTAATGCACTATTTTAGTATGTGATCTTGTAGGAAGATGCTGCGCTGCTTCAGTCCATTGCAGGTTCATAAAATAATATGTAGCTATTGTCACGCTACTTGCTGGAAAAAGTAGTTAACTACTGGGAAAGCTATACTGTTTTAAAAGTAGCTGAGCTACTGTCAAGCTACAGAAAAATGCAGTTATTTTAGTAGCGTCACTACTTGTAGCTAGCTACTCCCCAACACTGTGTACGTGTCATTTACACTTTCTTAATAAATGCGATTAAATGATTTAGGGACTAAATGAGGATTAAATGGTTTATCAACAGCGAGAGCTTACGGAGAGAAAACTGGTGTTATATGAGTTAAACGGATAGTGTCATTTGAATTGAAATGGAATTGAAATTGTTTTTTTTATTTGTTTTTGTTTTGTAAGAGTTTCATTCATTACTCACTCATACACAAATGTGTTATTCATATCATACTTTCAGCATGTATCTAGAGTCAAATAATCTGTTTCTACTGCAAACACTTATAATAAAGTGAGATCTCAACTGATGATGCTGTAAGGCTTGTTTCAGGAGTATCACTATTAAGAGCTGCTTAAAAGCATCTTTATTTTCATCTCAGTAGTTTCTCTTTTCAACCCATTTATGATGCTGATGCGTTTAGATCATGTTTAAATTGCTACTCAAAGCTCATTTCATTGGTACAACAGACCAAGACAAACTACATGATCACCACTTTTGATATTTACAAGATATACATCTAACTGCAGTTATTTTCCTATAGTCTGTGAAAAACATTTAGTATAAAAACAGAAAAAACTAAAAACAGTGAACAAAGTTCATGTAAATGGCAGGTTCAATTACCTTTAATTTAATAAATTACATTTTCTTTTGCAATCCATCTCTGTGAAACGTCTTGTAATGTACACACACACACACACACACACACACACACACACACCATTCGCTACTTCTGATGGAATACAAATAGCCTGGACATAGATGGTTGGTTTATACTTCCATTTTTTATTCTTATTTATATTTGGATTCTTTTAATTTCATTGTTCATATTTTTGTATGGTTTAAGAACAATAAAAATAAATTAAGTAACTTTACAATTTGATAGATTTATAGTTAAACAACATAAATGCTTAAAATGTTTTAATTCACACACAAAATAAATAAATGAATAAAGTAGGCTAACTGATTTACTTTAGATTTTAGGCAGATCTGCATCTCCTGCCACAGAACAATTCAGAAAGAGTCCAAATGATGTCATTTCCTGTGGGATGTAGTGACATCATTTTGAATTTGAAGATGTGCTCTGTTTTTTTTAAATGCTATGCTTTTGCATAATATTGTATAGCATTTTTCCAATTTCTGTTGTATTATTTCAAGGTTCACTTGTATGTCCTTTTCCTTCACATTTACTAAAAATGAAACTTTTTTACTTTCATTTTAGACCTGATGGAAGAGAATGCAAAGAGTGAAGAACTGAGTGAAGTGGAGGAGAAACTTCAGGTCAAAATTGAAGAAAAATGTTTGAGTTGCTCACACACTACAAGTAATTTTTCATTGAAAACAAGAGCATCTTTTACATGCCCTCATTGTGGGAAGAGTTTCTCAAACAAGCGAAGTCTGGGACTTCACATTAGAGTTCATAGTGGAGAAAAACCCTTCACATGTGATCAGTGTGGGAAGAGTTTCAGAAAGTCATGCACTTTTAAATCACATCTGCGTTCTCATTTTGGAGAAAGACTATTTAACTGTGATTACTGTGGTAAGAATTTTTTTTAGGGCAGATTTCCTGAAGGACCACCTGAAAGTTCATACAAAGGAGAAGTCTTACGTGTGTTGTTTTTGTGGAAGGAGTTTTGGTCAAATAAGTAGTTTAAAAGTACACCAGAAAAGACACAGTGGTGTGAAGGATCATATGTGTGGAAAGACTTTTGTTAGAGATTCTGAACTGAAACTGCAGCAGAGCACTCAACACTGGAGAAAAACCTTACCAGTGTTCACACTGTGACAAGAGATTCAAACTGTCAGATCATCTGAAATCACACGAGAGGATCCACGCTGGAGAGAAAATGTATCAGTGCTCTCCATTTCCATGGGTTGTTCCCAAATGAACAATATATAAAAAGTTGGGTAACACTTTATTTTGATGGTCCCTTTTGAACATTCTGTTGACAATAAGTAATGTTGCACCTACATGTCTACCGACTCTCATCAGAGTATTAGTAGACTGTTTGCTAATATCTGCTAACTCTTTATTGTCATGGTCTCCCAACAGACATTCTACTGACTATAAGTAACTTTGCAAATACATGTCAACTTATTCTAACCCTAACCCTACCAGTCTACTAATACTCTAATGAGAGTTAATGACATGTAGGTGCAACGCTACTTATAGTCAACAGAATGTGTTAAAGGGACCATCAAAATAAAGTGAAACCAAAAGTTGTATTATATACTATTATATAATATACTAATATAATAATAATATAATTCAAATCCTTATGCTTCCTTATGATTTTTGTATTTTGTCCATCTCAAATTTTAATTTCTTATAATGCATGTGTATCCTTTTTCATTTACTCTTTTATTAAGGAAACCATACATTTAAAAAATGTTCTGTGCTCATAACAACAGAAAGAGAGCAGCTGGAATGAAGACAAGCAGTTCAACCTAATGTGCAGTCCTTTTTTGCATTGGGTATTCTGCCGTTTGTCCGTCTTTTATGAATATTTTTTCATCTTTTATGAGTATGGTGTTTTACTGAACTTTTAAAGAGGTGAGTAGCCTAGCATTGTCACTGATTGGCCTAAAACACTCAAAACAAGCACTACAAAATACACAAATTACATACACTACATAGTAGTGTAGTTTAGATGACATTTTCATGAACTCATCTCTATTTGGTTTTTATAAGGTTTCATTGTTACGTATCTGCATGCTATGGCTGTGCTCTCGTGACATTTACATAATTTTGACCAGCAGGTGTCACCAGAGCACGGTGATATGAGCACTTCGAAGCAAACGTTCCTATTTTGATACGGAATTTCGATGAGCTTCATCACTGCCATTAATATTATGCACACAGTGTTTAGAGTTCTGAATGATGGATTGGTTTTGCTTTGACTGTTACTGGTGTTTAACTCCTTTGTGTTGTGGCCACAATGTTTTGCAATGCATCTCTAAAATAGTTTTGACAGTAGAATCACAATGTAAATACTTCATAAAATACTAAACCAGACCTAAGCAATATGTCAAACATAATCCTGTGAGTTTCACATAAATATTCTGCACAGTTCTCCAGCATGAAAAGCATGTGCCTGCCAGAGAATGCCAAGTAGGCCTATATGTTGCTGCAGCTTGGGTATCCTCCAAATGGAAGAGGCCTTTGCCATGCATGTAGGCGGAGACCCTCAAGTTAGTGGGGTCAAATTTACAGGTGGGGTTAGGTATGACCTTCAGTGCAAGCCATTTGTAGTCGTCTATAGTCCTACCCATTTTGGAGCTGCTCCACCCACTCTGAGTCTGAACCTCAACATGTTCCCACCTAAAGACCCCGCCAAAAGAATAAAAGAGAAAAGCCAAACGTGTGGAAGCATGTCCTGTCAGACAGGAAAACAGTAACTGCTAGAGTGATAGATTAAAACAAGCACCAGGTTTAAATGTGTTAACTTGACGTAAGAATTCAATTCATTATTTTTGTGGCTTGTAATGCTAAAAGCTTTCAGAGACTAGATTTGCTTTATGTTCCAGAATATACTCTGAAAAGTGATTAAATATTAAAAACCACTTAACTACTTAAAACTGCATAAAGCATAACATTCGTAACATAACATTATGTTAACACACGTTTATTTCATTCAGTATAATGTTCATGAAATAATGCTGAAATATAAAATACACAAACACTGAAACTTTAAGGCAGCTGTAGCATGAGCTCAAGTGATCAAGTCAAGACAAGTTAACTATGTAGCTATGTAGGCAGTTCTTGTGCATTATGAAGCTGTTACTGAATCCACTCTTTCTCAGACCTTTTCAAGACCGATTAGTTCAGGAGCTACCAGAGCGTCTCAAAGTGTCAAAAGGAAATCCCTAAAATACATGGCTCCTTGTACTGTTATCTGTCAGTAATGGTCTTTGAAAACTCAGCTGAAAGTCTGACTTTTCTTTGATGTTTGATGAATAACACAATAATGAAATGGCAGAGTGGAAATAAATAGCTAAAAAATAATACATTTGTGTTCTACCTCAGTGGTTCTCAACTGGTTTCATTTGAGGACCCAAGTTTTACATCAGACATTTGACCCAAATTGCTAATAATACTAAAGTGACAGTAATACTACTAAAATAAGATCAAATGCTGAAATGGATTAATATTACAATGAGCTGCAAATCAATTATTAACATGAAATAGGCTGAATATGATAGCTATTTTAGTTTCTAAATTCCAAATCACTTGTCATAGGTTTAATAAAAAAAGATTTCACTTTTACATTCTGCATTTTAATATCTGCATGCAACATTGCATCCCTCACGTATATCCCAAAATATTGTGTTCATGAATCACCAGTTTCAGTTGAGAAACACTGCTCTATATGGCAGTTAGATGTTTTTTTCTTTTTTCTTTTTTAAGACAAAACATCACAAATATTGCAAATTGTGCTTCTTAGGTGCTGCAACACTTGAGTACACTATGCTATCTTCTCCATTAGGTTTCTGTGAGAAAATAATCACAAAGATAAAATCAGGAATCGTGTTGATGCCACAATCACAAAACTGGAGAAAGTAAATCTTTCTGAGAATAACAAAATACAGACAGAAAATCTGTCACATTATTAAACTGATTAACAGAGTTGAAAGTAAGACGCTTAGCTCTCAAACTGCCATTTTGCCTGAAATTCCAAGATTTCCAAAATTTCAAGAACAGCGATAACTGCTCTAGAAAACCAAACAAGATGTTCATTCATCCCTTCAACTCTTATAATTATTGATTACAGAGTCTGTGAATATACTTTCATGCCTTCTTTTGTGGGACAGAACTGAGGAACTTCACAGCTTAATTTCAATAAAAGCTAATTTTATACGAGGAAGTTCTGAAAGGGACATTATACCTAAAATGGTATTTCCTATAAAGAATTCAGAATTGAAATAAAAAATCAGTGAATGCGATGGCTCACACACACATCCAAACTGACAAATCTCAAAGCCAGACATAACTTTAAGATATATATTAAAAGGGAGCGGTATCTCACAATCACAGACAGAGCAGTTTGTGATAAAGCAAGTCTTCATGCAACTAGTCAATCTGCAACATATATGACATGATCTGCACACACATGCATGAATGATCATGCAAATATATGCACAAGTACAATAAAGCAGCAACAAGACAACAGCAGGAAAGTTTCCCTCTTGATGTCTATTTCAAAGGGAGTAAAACAGTGTCACTATAAGATATGTACAATATCAATATAAATAAAGCTTGATTTATTTTAGAGATTAGTGATTAGAACAATTGTGTCTCTATAAAACATCTTTATCAGGGAGTAAATATATGAACTGTGTAGGAAACTTAAATTATTGACAAGTCATCATTTTGTGTTATTGTTTGGCCAATTCAAACAGCAGGTGTTTGATGTAACATCACTACACAGTAACCTACAGGAGATTTTACTACCTCACATTTTAAACAAGATAAAAGATAAAGATTCACCATTATTTGTGAATCACAGGTAGAACAGGTTTACTGTCAACTGACAAACTGGAGCCTTTTCAGTCTGTTGCTAAATTCCACTGAATTTATTTGTCATACTAATCCATTTCTGTTTAGACATATTTTTAAAGATTTGCGCACCTGTTCGTAATGGGTGTAGCTTAAATCCCTGTTAATTAGAAAGGGTTGTCCACCATGCAGTGCCTGATGCATGGTGCATGTGAAACATAACATGTCACTTAAATTAATCACTAGCTTTAAAACCAAATTCATCTATACTTCAACTTAAAATAAAGCAGAATTTCTGTTTAGGTTACAGTAAGAAGTAAGCAAGCACAGACGGATATTGAGATTTCTTTTTTCTTTAAGCATGAATGATCCATCAGCTCACTAGTGCAGAGTTTTCTACAGGCAAGCAGCGAGACACAATGCACACAGCAAAACTGCATCTTACCGTATGGTGTAAAGGATGTGCAATGAATGTTGCTGTAGCATAATGTATGTCTTCATTTTCAACTGTTTTAATAATAACCACAGTTTAACTATAAAACATTATACATGAAATGGTGGTCATATGATAAACACTTTTCCAACACAAAGACGAATATATGCAGTTGCAGTAATACTTGCCAGTTTGTGCTGTTTGTTCACAGTTCCTGATGTGCCACAACAAAATCCCTCCCAAAACTGCAATTATGGCCACGAACAACAATACACCAACTACCACTGGTATGGAATAGGAACGGTGATGTTCTGTAATAAAAAAAGAGAAGACAATACTTAGTATAAAGCAGATCTGGGAGACATTTGTCTAATAGTGTTTAAAGTTAAAAATCACAACTTAAGAAACTCTTAATACAGTTTTTTTGCATTGGTTCTTATTAATAACAACAAAGATAAAATAAAAAATGGCTATATTGTGATTATTAATCTAGTAATGATTATTACGAAAGAAATGGGGGAAAATAATTAATGTTGCTAGGTGATTTTCTTTTGGAAACTTCAGAAAACTTTAAATCAGTTTTTCTCAAAATGGACTTTGCTGACTTTATCGACTTCAAATGGGTGTAGCTCAGTCATTTTTTGTCCAATTCCAACAACTCATATCATTTTGAAGGTCTCTTAATGGAGAAAAATTGCTCATTTGTGACTCATTTTGCCAGCACAGTCACATATTTATATCAATACAGGTGAGGAGATTAATCACAGCTGACACACCTGCACATGTGTGACAGAGTTGACTGATGTCCAGATGTCTGGTCTGGTTACTGATGGGATTGTTGAGCACACAGCTGTAGGTGTTTTTCTCCTGATATTCCACCTCCAGAGGTAGAGAGAGACTGATGCTGAGATCAGACACACTGATGCTGGACAATAAACTGTTTCCTTTGTACCAGGAGAGAGTCACATCACTCACATTCACAGCTGAACACAACAGTGAACATTTAGACACGGATGATCTTTCAGATGATGAGGAACAGTTTGAAGAGTTACTGGTGATAACAGGAGTGGAAAGAGGAGCTGGAAAACAATGTAGAAAGAACAAGTAAAAGTAAGTGTTATCTCAGTATTATCAATAAACAACAACAAAAAATAACATGATGCAGATGTTTTCTTGCAAGTCTAATCAAAAAGAAACCAAAATTTTAAATGCAAGGCTGAGAATGAAATTAATGCTTGTACAGTATCTACTCCAAGACACTGACTGATCATTTAAGCAGCTGAATTATTATCTCAACATTTGGTTGGTCATTTAATAGTTTCTGGCATTTGAATTAACCTTTAGAAACATTTATACAACATACTAGAGTTCAGACTAGAATTAAAAATGAATGAACAATCCTAGCATTAGTGAGAGTCCAGTTTACTCACCATACACAGTAACACTGAAGCTCTTCAATGAGGTTTTTCCACTGATGACGGTCAGTTCATAAAGTCCAGTGTGATCAGATCTGATGTTTCTGATGGTCAGAGATCCAGTTTGATTGTCCATCAGTAGGTTGTCTCTGAATCTCCCATCATTACTGACAAAAATAAAGTTTATTTGGTCCCTTTTAATGATTTCAGCTATTCGAGTGTTTTGAGGTCCAAACGTCCACAGTATCTGATCATCTCTCTGTACTTTAACATCGGTGTGTAAAGTGACAGAATCTCCCTCCAGCACTGATACTGACTTCACTTCATCTGTTTTAACATCAAACACACCTGAAACAAATTCAAACAAAGGAAAAATCGTTGTCATAAACAAACAAGGATAAAAGGAGTGGTTTAAATTAATATCAAAATTTGAATATAGTAACGGTACACACACACGCACACACGCGCATATAAAAGAGTATTTGCATGCATACTGTATTTATCCTACATATTTGCGGGCTTTTCCAGTCAAGACCACCCAACATGAAATGCAATCCGGCTTACCATTTGTGATAAGAATGAATAGACTGACGAAAGCAGCGTCGGAATGCATATTACTCAAAAGATGTCCGAAAAATTTCTGATAATTAAAATCCTCATAGCGCCGTCGAAAACGTGCGTTCAAAACGACAGCTGCATACGCAGAACTAATTCTGCTCATACGGAAGGAGTGAGTGGGGGGAACAATCACGGTCAACTAGGGGGGTGTTAGGGGCTTGAGATCTTGAGACACTAGATGCACTTGTTTTTTTTTAACATACAAGACCGAAAATATGGCAAATATTTATTTTATTTGCATAAAAAGTAGACATTAACTGTAAATATAATTAAATTAATTTATTTGCCTCAACGCCTACCTGAGTTCACACTTTCTAGAGATTTTTTGACACTTTGGGTTCTGGTTGGCCACTATTTCCTGTAGAGCAACATATACAAATGCAGTTAAATCTGTGTTTATCAAATGTAATGGTGATGTGTGGATACCATTCGCAAATATGGAACTAGAACATGCTTATTAGGGCTGTCAAAATGGCTGAAAAACTAAATTCGAATTTTCAGCATAATTTCAGACAGTTAGGGGGAAAAAAGCTTTTGGCTTCTCTCCTGAGTCCACAAGGGGGCGCATCGAACAAAATATTCTGCACGTTTCTTCAAAGCATAATAAAATAACATGACTATCTTGTGTTCTGCAGTGAGGGGCTACTAGGACTATCTTTGAAAAAAGTGCATAATGTTTAAAATAATGTTTATAAACCTTATATAATTAAAGTTGCTTAAACAATTAGAAACAAAACAGCAGCATGCATGTATGTATAGTTTAATACAAAGGACCGAAAACCAATCACAAAGAGTACTTTCTTCATTTAAAAACTTGAGATGCAGTGGGATGGGGAAAAACTGCCATAAAGTCTTGAGACATGTTTTTAAAAAGTTGAACTTACATGAATTGTACATGGCTTTCTAAACATGCGGCTCTCTTGTGCGAGACGCGAGTGCAAGGTGATAGATGTCCCCTTAGAAAATGTGATAAATATGCGTTCAGTGTGAACGGCTTGGTTTCGGTTTTGACGTAAACAACATCATCTCCGCATTGATGTTCTCGTTTTCCACAATATTTTGAATGAACAACGTAGCAGCGCAGCATCTAGTGGGTTCAACTGGATAGGCTAACAAAAGCATTAAAATGCAATGACACTTGCATCGTCGTCGCATTTCGTGCACCACTGATAAGGCTGCCTGATGCACGCCTAAAATTCGAATGCAACGGTTTTGCATTCAAATGTGGATTTTTATTTTAAATTCGACGAATATTCGAAATTCGAATTTTTTGACAGCCTAATGCTTATAGCACAGTAGGCTACTTAAAAAATGCACTGTAAACAATTTGCAACAATAAATATTTCAAACAGTATATGCTATGCTGCTGACACATGATCTAACTAATACCATAACTGTTTGGAGATCTCAGCGTGTAATGAATCTTTAACGTCATACATACATTTTGCATGAAGCATGAAGATACTGATACAACTGACCTAAAAATCTTCAATTACCATTCCGGTTGGTTAACACTTTTTATACTTTCATCCAAAGTGACTAACAAGTGATGAACATCATAAGCAATTGGTCATAAAGCAATTGTATATACACATAAGGTTTAGTGCAAACCATTAGCAAAGTTGAAATACAGAAAAGAAAGGATGCTTCTAAATAAATAAATAACTACATTTACTAACGTTATCTACTGATGTGGAGGTCAAAGCAAGTGGCAAACATGAGTCTGACAACAGAAGCGGCCCACTGCCCAAATGCACAAACGCCAACCACATACATCCCATAATAGACAAGTTCTCATATACTGCCTGTACATTTACCCAAAAACAAAACAAAACCACATCGGTTCAGTGCATACGTCGACCTATCGCCTAAATAAACCAGACCACAGCAGATCTCGCTCTGACTCAGAAACTCAGAGATGTCAGTGTGTCACAGTGCATGAAGACCCTCATGCTTATTCCACTCACAGGCCTTCTGAAAATCAACTGCAGAAAAAACACAATGCAAAATATTTTCATATATCATGGAAATTACCTGTTTGTCCAGTTTTCTATTGGTAAGGAACACTGTAAAAAAAATTATGTAAAATTTACGGTAAAAAAACGGCAGCTGTGGTTGCCGGAATTTTACCGTAAAAAATACAGTAGCAACGTTTTAGGTTTTACGGTTTTAACTTAAATTTACAGTTAAATACCATATTTTCATTAACTGATATAATGTTAATATACCAACCTATTGAAGTACTGAAATCTGTTTTGCACCTTTGTAATACACTGATAACCACCAAATGCAGGTGGTGATGAGAAAGTCACATGATGAACCAAAGCCCATCACAAGCAGCTTTTAAATAATAACATATTTAGAAGGTGTACAGTGTCATTCACACAGACACTAAACACCATCATGGTAACACACATGAAACTGAAATAATGCAATAAACATTCATTTAACAACATTAGGTGTAACACACAACCCTAATATACAAAACTGATAAGAAAAAACTAAGAAGAAACATAGTTATTTCAACAAAAAAACATCAAATTTGAAATGTAACGCAGGGAATTCTGGGAATGTCAATTTACGGTTATTCACTGTAAATTATACGGTCTTTTTCACTTCCAAAAACGGTATACTACCGTAAAATGAATGTCCCATACAGTTTTTCACCGTATGTAGTAGGGGAATTTACCGTTAACCATTTAACAGGTTTTTACTGTAGCATTTTTACAGTCTTTTACCGTTAAATTCACGGTAATTTTTTACAAGATGCAGATCAGGGGTGTGGGAACAATTTTAAAATGCGGTGATGCAAATCAGTGGTTCTGGGAATACTCCAATTCCATCTGAATTATTCAGCCCTGGAGAAATAACATTTTTGCGTCTTCTGTTAAAAAGCAATAATGTAATGTCAGAAATTTGATTACAAAATGAAATATTCTCAAGCAAATCAAGCTTGAGCACAGTTAATTCCTGCTAGCAACATGAAAACAATGTCATTGGTTTGGTTGAACAAAAAGTACTGTTCACTGGTTATGATTTAAGTCATAACATTAGTTCAAAGACCTCAACCATGCTGGGTAAAGCAGTGGTGAGATTCATGTTGTTTCCGTCAGTGTCAGAGAACATCACTTACTGGCTGGCCTGGTATAAATAATAAAAAATAGTGTTTAGCTGTTTTTGTAGGCTTTGTCTTATCCATGGAAACTATATTTACATTAAATTATAAACCACTGTTTATCTCCAAACTGCTTACATCAGCTTCAGATAACAGCCGTTTATAGTGTGGGCTCATTGCATCAACTGCTTAGCTTTTAATTTGTGTGTGTGTGTGTGTGTGTTTTCCGTTGACGCTTGATTATTTTAACTCTCTAGTTATAAGTAAAGTCTTGTGATTTTTTTACACTGCCCAGATATACAACAACTTTCAAAACAACATGTTATTTGTGTTTTATCATGATGATAATGCAGATCTCACAGCATCGCTGTCTTTCTTTTTCTCTCTGGTCTTTCCCGTAATGCATTAGCTATCTGATACCATGCAGCTTTTATTTCACTCGGATGATTCAGTAATGGTCTCTAGATGGTCAAAGGGCTTGATTACTTCCTGCAGACTTGATCTCTGACAATGATAGTTATTGTTCCTCTTTTTAGTTCTCTAAAATACTTTTATGACTGTAACAACTGGAATAAAAAACAGCGCACACTTTGGAAGTCGTTGCATCAAAGAAATTGCTTCATTTGCTCTTAATATAACAGATCATATAATAAATCATTATATAAAATTCTAGCCAAACAAACAGGAAAATCTCCCCCACATTAGCTCTGAGAAATTCATGAGCTCCCTCGCCCTCCCTCTATTTCAGTTTCTACATCTCTTTACCATCTCTCGCTTACAAACCACATCCTGACCACACTGTCACGAGAGACAGAATCAAATGATATAGAATTCAAATGAAATACTTCATATAATGTTACATAAACATTTTATATAAACCTACATAAATAATTTAAACACAGTCTACTTTTGGATGACAGGATTTTTGTCCGCAATATGCTTAGTCTACGGCATCTACCAGCAGATGTGATCAGGGCCCCTAATCACAAAACATTTTATCTTACCACTAAGAGTTCTCCTAAATAGCAGTAAAAGTTTTTAGCTAAGCGTTTTCTCTTAAAACCTATTCACAAAGCTGCTGAGACAAAGGAATAGAGAGAAGACTTTAGCTAAGAGTAAGGGGGCGGGGTTGACCTCGTTGCTATGGATGATGTCAGTGTACTTACACACAGTGATTGGCTGAAGAGCTAATTGTCAGCCTCTTACATGTATGCTTCTCGTAAACAATTAGCGGATATGCATGTAAACAGCCTTTTAATTAACAGAGTAGAATAATGATGGCTGATAGCAATACATGCAAATGTAAAAAAAAAAAAACTGGACTCAAGAACAGCTGTTACTTCTTGCCCAACTGGTTAATGAAAACAAGGATAATCAAAGGAAAATTTAGAGTTGGGATAACCTCCAAACCCAAAGGCGATACCTTTTTAAAAGCTCATTATCATCAAATGTTTCTAAAATGTTTACATTCCAAGGCAGATTGCCGACAACAGCCATTTTAGGAATAGTTTGTGGCTTGGTCTTAGTGACTTAGGAGTCCTCTTCACTTCTCCTAACCTTTCTTGCCGGCATCAGCCATTTGAGGATAGTTTGTGGCTTGGTCTTAGTGACTTTGGAGTCCTCTTCACTTCTCCTAACCTTTCACAGATTTAGGAGCTAGTTTTAGAGCAAAAAAGATTTGTGAAATACTCTTAGAGCAAAAATTTAGGAGTCCTAAATTTAGGACTGACACGCCCATTATTTTTAAGATTTTCTCCTAAATCTGCGAGTTATGAGCTACTTTTAGCCTTAAGATGCTTCGTGAATACGGGCCCCGATGCGCATGTGCAGATGTTGCTGGACATCATTGCTAGCGAATTCTTAAAGATAAATAAAGCTTTTCGACTGCATGTCAAACAGCATGTCTGTTGTTCTGCTGAAAAAAAAAAAAAACAGGTAAAACCAGCCTAAGCTGGTTGGCTGGTCTAAGCTGGTTTAAGCTGGAAGTAGCTGGTTTTAGATGGTCTCCCAGCCTGACCAGCTAAGGAAATGGCCAAAACCCCTCTAAAACCAGCCTGATGACCAGCTAAGACCAGGCTGGATGACCAGCTAAAACCAGCCTAGCATGGTTTTAGCTGGGTTTTTTTCAGCAGGGACTTAAGTCTGCTATTTTGAGCAGAAATATGGCACGCGTGCCTGTCCTACAAAAGTACAGATATAAAGTGCCTTGGAAAGTGTACTTGTTCAGTCCGAAGAGCACTGTAAATTGTTCAGGGGATAAGCGTACACTTACACCAGTGAATATGACGTAACGGGAACGTAGCTTTCAAGTTCATATCGGCACCAAATGAAAACATACGGAAGCCCACAGAGACCACGCGGTTTTAAGCCTTCTACACACTGCACGATTTTAGCAATCATTATAAGTCATACTGTGCAACATGGATACACTTGGGTACGACATGTACTGTATACAGACTGTACGATGATGACACCTAGTGACACAAGTTACTATAGAAGAATAAAACGTCATCAGCATGCGCTACTGGTAAACAAAAAGAGCATGATGAAGCACAGTTTGGCAGTTGTACTGTTTTTGCTGAAAAAAGAGGAAGCTGTGAAAGAGGAAGTTAAAAGAGTTTGAGGTAAGCAGTTTTAAGTTTTAGTGCCATGCCGCGTTGATCAACACGACATTACATGTGGCATTTTTTTTGGCTGGTCAGTAAATGTGGGTCGTAGCAGCAAACACACTGTGCGATGATCGTGCTGAATTTCTGACACTGTCAGAAAATGATCGCAGGCTATCTTTGGTTGCAAGACCGTGACAACGGCCATCTTTGAACCACTCTTACTGTACGACATAAGACCACCATTTAGGAGCCACGATCACAGAAATCGCCACGATTGTTTCACAATGCCAATCTTTCATCTGGAACAGCCGAAAATCCTGCAGTGTAGGCGGCTTTAGTTCTCTCTAGATCATGGATCCTCAAATCTGGCCCGCGAGATCCACTTTCCTGCAGAGTTTAGCTCTAACCCTAATCAAACACACCTGAGCAAGCTAATCAATGTCTTCAGGATCATTAGAAAATCACAGGTAGGTGAGTTTGATCAGGGTTGGAGCTAAACTCTGCAGCGCATTGGCCCTCCAGGGCAAGATTTGAGGAACCCTGCTCTAGATCATGACTGACAATCTTAACAGCTATCTTGACAAAAATATTTTGTTATTGAACAATAATGCATGCCCTCCCCTTTTACAGAAATTCAGCGACCATTTTTTCCAGGCTAACTTTTGTCTGCTTGATGATACCCCTGCAGATCTTTTCCATCATTTTCTGCAATAGGAAACCATGCTCTAAAGCCATACACTTCTGTTTTATCCTCCCACGGGCTTGTATAGGCCTATCATTTCTGTTAAATTAATTCTTCTATAAGAAATGTAATAGTTTATCCCATTCTATCTGCCTTGAATCATCCTTCTTGTATTTTTCCCACAGGGCAAACCATGAGGTCTGAAAGAGATACAGTGGGTACGGAAAGTATTCAGACCCCCTTAAATTTTTCACTCTTTGTTATATTGCAGCCATTTGCTAAAATCATTTGTTAATTTTTTTTCCTTCCGTCACACACTTGAGGCATTCGGCCATTCACAAGGCACTGGATAGCTGGCCAATCACAGCACACCTCGCTTTTCAGACCGATGAGCTTTGTAAAATTCGACGCGTTTCAAAAAGGCGGGGCATAGAGGAGAAACAATAATGTACAGTATGTGGAAAATAATGCGTTTTTTTTAACCTTAAACCGCATAAACACATTTCATTACACCAAATACACAAAATAATGTTCTTTTTTAGCAATCACCTTTAATATAATTTTTTTTTTTAAATAAATTTCTCATTATTAAACAATTCTCATTAAGCCAATTCCTGACACTAACAGCCTTCACTATCTCACATAGACAGCAATAAAAACAATAAAAAGATGTATTTTGTTTACTCACCATAGACAGCTATACTAAAGCTCTTGTATTTGATTCCTCCATTCATGATCTGTAGTTCATAAAGTCCAGTGTAATTTGTTGATGTTTGTGATGGTCAGAGATCCTGTCTGCTTATCTATCTGTAGTCTGCCTCTAAATCTCTCATTATTCTCTTTATTATAATACATAGAGATGATCCATTTATATATTTCAGCAATACGAGTCTCTGAATTCTGAAGTATAAACATCCACAGTATCAGATCATCTCCCTGTATTTCAGTAACATCAGTGTTTAAAGTGACAGAATCTCCCTCCATCACTAATATCGTCTGTGTTTCATCTGTATAAACTTCAGACACACCTGTATCATCATCAAACACACCTGAAACAAAACAGTCAACAACAAATCACAGATTCTAATCTCAGATATCTTTCAGAGTTTAATAATTTATACAGTGTGCTGTAAAACTTGCTTTTGTAGAACTGAACTTGAACATTTAATGAACATATTTTAACAATATGTTGATAATCATTTTAAAGCCCTTTAGAAATTCAATAAACAAAGAAGACTACAATGAATGTATAACAATACATAATGTATGATAAAGTAAATCTACTGGTCCACTTTGCATTCACTCTTTAACTTAATTGATGTTGGTTTATCAGATACATCAATTTCATTGAAATGAAATAAAATCCACTTACATTTTGTGACAAACATACACAAACAGAAAACAGCAGCGTTTGATACCATATTCCTCCAAATGTGTATTCTGTATTGAGAATACTCCTTGTAACTCCTGTATTGAGAACAACAGAAACTCAAGAAATAATCCAACTAAGCACACTGCTTTCTCAAACTCTCAAGCTAAAATGTAAAATCCTCTTTCTTGTTGAATCTTGAACATGTAAAGTGTGTAGAACACACTGGACGTCAAAGATTGAGTCCAGACACCATAAAGTGACACTGACCTAAATAGAGCAGAAAACGGCAAACCTCAATGAAACGCTCAATCTGAGCTGCTAGTGTGTCAAAGTGCACAAAGATCCTTGTGTGATTAAAAAACAACCTGACAATAGATACAGTTTCCTTTGAAAGTGAGATATAATGGTACTCTTCTGACTTTTGATTTCAGAGTTTCGTTTTTTTCTCAGAAAACAGTTTCATGTATTTTAATACAAAGCTCTCCAGGAAGTCAAACTTTTCCACATGAGCTCTTCTCAATTGGTATCTGAGTTTTTCTGAGTTAATCTGAGTTAATTAACAAAGTAATCAAATAAGTAATGCAAGTTAATTTGTTTTCTCATTTATTCACTGACAGCTGTCCTGTCTCCATGTTGAGAGACGTTGGGAGTGAGGTGCAGAGACACTTCCTTCAGCCTGAGG
The DNA here is from genome assembly GCF_001515605.1 of Sinocyclocheilus anshuiensis. NCBI lineage: Eukaryota > Metazoa > Chordata > Actinopteri > Cypriniformes > Cyprinidae > Sinocyclocheilus > Sinocyclocheilus anshuiensis. The sequence continues at coordinate 27,095 of NW_015542891.1, forward strand.
CTCATTCATTTCACTTTTGGTGTGATTTGGAGATAAACCAGCACAACACTATTAACAAGCATAGTTTGGTGAATAAACTGTAATGCTGATTTACCTGAACAAGTCCGACAGCGATCAGTTGGTTACGAAACATTTCAAAATACGCTGGTTTGCTGTTAGATGGCTTTGATTTGGTCAATGAACGCGTCTAATGGTTTTTAACTAAACTAATCCAGTCAGTTTTATAATGTAGACTCATTTTTAATTAATTTAATGAATTTGAATAATTAGGCGAGTATAATACAAGGAGAATGATACTTAATTGCTTTTAATTATGCCCTGCTTATTAACACACTTAACAAACACTACAAATAAAACACAAATTTTACAGAACCTTCATATTTAATTGTATTTAATTAATAGTAGATTACATTTAAAAGATTACACTTTCATGAAAACATTTGCTATTGTTTTGTAAAAGGTCTCATTATACATGTTTGACCGCTTCGAAACAGTGAATCATTTCACGAAGCAATTGGTTCAGTTGATTCAGAGCTCCTAAAAGCTTTGTTTCTCCCATCACTGCTTCAGCTGCTGTCATATACAGGAAAAGGAACTAGCTGAGGTGCAAGAGACATCACAGCGATCAGTTATTTTATTCCTCTTATGTCTATGTATAAAAACAACATTATTTTTCAGATCCTTTTTTTTTTTTTTTTGTTGTTCTTCTTCTTTCTATAAGGACTTTTAGATAACATTGTATTTTTTAAATATTGCAAATGAAGAGAAAGAAACGTTGTAACCCACAAGGTTGCTGATCACATTCACAACAGAGATTCAAAACCAAACACAACCCAAAACAGATTCTGAAAGGTTCTGTGCACATTGGCATCAAATTTAACACGTGTTGTACAGTATTTAATATATATGTTGTTAGATTTGAAAACATCGCCCCCTGATGTCTCTTTATGTTCTGTTTTACTGAGCTCTTCCAGATCTGAAGTCATAAACTGCAGCAGCAACTGCAGCCACGCCCACCAGAGCAGAGACGACCAATCGAATCACAGCTTCAGTAGAACCACAATACTGAACAGAGTCTGAGGAAAGAACGTCTCAGGCTACTTGTGTAACCATGGTTCCCTGAGTAGGGA